>NC_071502.1:21953030-22256060 GCF_028408465.1 Anastrepha ludens | reverse complement strand
TATAATCACTGCAGAAATACTCAAGCAGCTTCCCCCTAAAAGCATGCAAATTCTCACTAGCATAATGAATGCATCTTTTAAGTTTCATTACGTTCCTATTCTCTGGAAAACTGCGGAGGTTATTATGCTCCAAAAACCAGACAAACCTGGACACGAAGTTTCATCGTATAGACCTATATCACTCCTACCAGTGGTCTCAAAGCTGTTTGAAAAGCTGTTGATTAAAAGACTCGATAAAATAATAGAAAGAAAAAAAATAATTCCAACACATCAGCTTGATTTTCGAAGTAAACATTCTACAATCGACCAGGTACACAGGATCACGCACGAAATAGAAAGAGCACTCGAAAATAATAAAGTATGTTCTGGCGTATTCCTCGATGTGGCAAAGGCATTTGATAAAGTTTGTCACACAGGTTTGTTTTTTAAACTAAAATTAATACTTCCTAAGAAATACCACGAAATCTTGGAGTCGTACTTATCAGATCGCAATTTTCGAGTCAAGCAAGATGATGCTTATTCAAGTCTTCGACAAAAAAATGCAGGAGTACCTCAAGGCAGCGTTCTTGGGCCGCTGCTGTACCTTATCTTTACACATGACCTACCGTCTGATCCTAATTACGTCACAGCAACGTTTGCAGATGACACCGCCTTGATTGCAGTTGGTGAAACTGAAAACGAATCGACAGCCACATTACAAATCACGTTAAATAAGATCTGCCAGTGGACTAATACATGGAAAATTAAACTTAACCAAACAAAATCTGTACATGTAGTTTTCACAAACAATAAAATACAACATATCCCGCTATACATAGATGATCAACAGGTCCCATACTCAAACTTGACTGCAAACTTCGATGGAAAGAGCATGTCAAGAAAAAGAGACAAGAATTGGACATCAAACTCAAAAACACGCAATGGCTCATGGGTAGCAGATCAGCTCTCACGATAGAAAACAAGCTGTTACAAGCAGATACTGTTTACAAGCAGATACTAAGGCAAGTATGGAGGTCTGGTGCGCAGCCATGGGGTTGCGCCAGTCAAAGTACGAAAAACCAAATCCAACACTTCCAAAATAAGGTCCTTAGGTGCATTGTCAAAGCTCCATGGTACTGCAGAAGTTCCGACATTGAGCGCGACCTTAAAATAAACTCCGTCAACACTGAAATCGCAAAGATTGCAGTTGCCCATAATGAAAGACTAATAAACCACATCAATGAAGAAGCACTTAATTTAATTGAAACCAACGGATTAATACGAAGGCTCAGACGCACTAAACCTAGCGAACTCATACCTCCATAGAAATGCTTTATGTCATGTAGAGTGAAAATTGTGTAATGTTATCATAATTAAGTTGCTTTTTAGACAATTGTAAATATTTATGAACTAGTTGCAATAAAAAAAAAAAAAAAAAGTTGTCAAGGTCTCATAAAACACCCGATATTTAAATGTATTAGGTTGGGGAATAAGTTTTTTACCAAAGACAAAAAGCAATAATTATATCAATAGGTTAATCAATTATATATTCGCTGTTGCTGTTTGCAACCTCTTCCTACGTATCGACCATTTGTGGATGGCGTTCAGCCAAACATCGCCTGGTCTGGTGTCATCGAAGGTAATGCCCTTCATATGGTTTGACAGGGAGCGGAAAAGATGGTAATCGGTCGTTACAAAGAGCGGAGAATACGGCGGTAGCTAAAGGACCTCCCATTCGAGCTCCTGGAATGCGGCTTTGACGACTTGTGCAACATAGGGCCTGAAGTTGTCGTGAAGAAGCATGGTTTGACCATGTCGATCAGGCTTTTTCAGTCAAATAGCCTCATTCACGCGGTGTAGCGGGGCAATGTTGACAGAAACGCTCCCCACCTCTTCCTTTTCGTCCTATCGTTTGTTTGTTTTTTCTTCAACTCTTTTCTCCCTCTTGCAATGATATCACAAAGGATGAACCACACTTTTTCGTCCAAGTAGGGCCACTCTCTGGGCAATCATTACTACCTAACCTAACCTAACCTAATCGGGTAACAAACCAAAAGGCTGAAAGCAATGTGCTCACCCTATTTTTAAATGAAACTTTGCGAGTGTTAAATGCCCACATTTTCTAAACATTTACTAAAATCAATTGGCCATTTCATACTTTTATGACAAATAAAAATTAATGTAGGCAAATTTTTTTCGCAATTTAAGTTTACTCAGCGTATTTACAACGCAAATAAACCGAGAAATTTATTTAAGCTAAAATTTTATTTCGCATAAATTTGTCTGTCTACACGTGGGTGTATGTGTGTATGTGTATCCATATGTGTCATCGACAAGTTTACACATTTTACAAAACATCGAACCACGTAACGAAATGCAATTAATTAGGCAAATTAAAATTGATTTTTCGATTTTATATATTTTTTGAAAAAAAATTTTTTTGTTTTTTTTGTGGCTTTTAGCAAAATTAATATTTACTGAAATTTCCGCGACCCAAAATAAATTAATTAAATGCATGTGTTTACAACAAAGCCAAATAGATTAACGCGTCCGCATGTGTGCTTATATACACACATACGTACCAAAATACATACACACATACATACATACACACCTACATACCCATGGGTGAGGTGGTCGCGAGTGGACGTGAGTTAGAAAGTGGTGCTTAATTTTTAAAATATCAGTGGTGCGAAACGCTGAAATTAAGAAAATAAGTGTGGGAATGTGTATCTAAGTGTGCTTTAGTGAGCCTGCTGAAATATGGAAACAAAAATAAGCTAAGTATTATAAATATCAGTTTAATAATATTTTGCCATTTGTTTCCTGTGATTTGTTTTTGTATTGAAATATAACCTATTTCAATTCGTCAAAGCCTTCACAAAGCCTCTCAGTGCTGAGAGAATGCATAACGGTGGTAAACAAAGGCGGCAAACAAAAACACAAAAAAAAAAAAAAACAAAAAAAGAAAAAAAAAAACAAAAAAAAAAAGAGCCAATTAAGCATCTCTTTCTTTCTAAGTTCACTCCTCACGCTGAACCTGGCAGTAGCAATTTGCTATTGTATGCTTCAAAGTCATTTCTGTTCTTATTGAGCGGTCAGTAATACTATTGTTGTTACTGTGTAGTCAATGTTGTGCTCGTTAAGTCAATACCTCACGATTAGGCTTAGTCTGCCTCCTCCTTGTTCGCATCCTCATACATATGCTCTCAAATAGCATGATAATCAAAGAGAGCTTGTATTATTGTTTTAAAATTTGTTTGTCTCGTACACCCACACGTACATAAATATGTTTATATACAATGACGAACCGTTGTCCGAGTAACCCGGTAGGAATCGTGCACATCATCCCGGTAGGAAAAGTAGATAAAGTAGTATATACTCTACATTAGACATTTGTAACGTCTGCCTGTATACCGCTTCAGTTACTGCAGCTGTCGTTGGATAAAAAAAAAGTTTTGTGTGTGTTAACGTCATCACAGTTCTTATTTAGTGGTCAAGGTTGGGTTTGTTGGGTTTTCTATGTAAATTCCTCACGTTAAGTTTAGTAGCACTAGTTTGTTACTCCTAACACTCGATTGTGTTCATGCGCGTACATAGCGGGCATGTATACTGCTTAAGTCGCTGAAGTTGTTGTAGGTAGAAATACCATACACAATCGATGCCGGCTGATGGCGTTATCATATGTTTAATCGCTATGCTCGCTCTTAAACGGCACGAGAACCTAATACAAATTTGTATCCTCTTTATTGCTTGGTACACATACACGTACATACTATTAAATGTAACCCACTAGGAATCGTGCACGACAACCCAGTAGCAAAAGTAGAAGAAGTGGCAATTAGCTAAACTGTTACCTAAAGAAGATAGATATGTTATTAGTAAAATATTATAATACATTCAACTAATAACCAAAGTTGCCACAAGCTTATTTTAACATGTTAGAACCGAGCCCAGTAAGGTTTTAACTTAATGGTATACTGGAAACCCACTTTTGAAATGTTCGCTTTGAGCTGGTGAGTTTGGTATTCTGTTACCTGAGTATGCAGGTGTGACAATCTGCAGAAATGGCTTTCAGGCTAATGCCAAGTTTGCCCCCGTCCCGTTAAAACCATGGCAGGACTCAGAAAACGCTCTCTATTCGTTGTCATTAAGTTGGCCGCGTAGGCTCAGTTGATTTAATCCTGACTAATACCGATCTGGCTCTGAACACAATTCTTCATAAGAGATTGTGTCAACCCTCGCATGGCCTCCCTGTTTACATAGATAACCATGGGATCAAATAGGTAACTACGCATACGAGTAAAGATAACGGCTCTGAGTGGGGACCCAAAAACTAAAATATGGAGCAATTAAACACAAAAAAAGCAAACGAAACCATTGATCTAAACAAGAAAGATCAAAACAACAAAGAAAAACAAAACAAGCTTGCCTCGGAGGACATAGATCCCTTCAAGAAAAGCTCACGCCTGGCTCATTCACCGGCAAGATCTTCTACGGACCGGACTTGCCGAGTCGAAGAGCCACAGAGCATTACGGGTGCTGGCTCACCCACTAACAGATCAGCACAGAAACAAGATCTGGAAACGAAAAACTCGTTTAGCAAGCTGGGGGAACAAGTAATAGCCCTCGTGAACATGCTAAACGAAAACGAAGGAAAGCGCCGTACCATCCATCAACCTATGAGGGACGTTATATTTAGCATAAAATCCCTCTACCAACGGGCTGCCGCAGAAAAATGTCGTTGCAACTCAAGGGGGATGCCCTGCCATGAGAATAGTACACAAACGTCACCCAGGCCAAGAAATGCAACAGGAACTAAACGCCAAAAGGCTAGCACTGAGGATTCTCCGAGAGGTAAAACGGAAAAAGCAGAAGCAGTGAGAAGAACGCAATCGGTGGTGAAAGTTCATGTACCAGCTTCTTCTCACCCAGTCCAGCAGAAGCCAACAAATGAGTGGACACTGGTAAAAAACAAAAACCCAAAAAAGGCCAAACAAGGTATTAGTAAAAGTACGGGAAGAGTAAGACCCGATGCCATAATAATTGAAAAAACGGGTAACTGTTCTTACGCTGATATTTTAAAGAAAGTGAAAAGCGACGAAAAATTCAAGAATTTCGCTGAATCAGTTTCGAAAATAAGGAGAACCCAAAAAGGCGATCTCTTAATCGAACTGACGAAATCGTGTAAAAAATCTACTGATTTCAAAACTATCGTGGGTGCCACCCTAGGTAGCGAAGCAACAGTGAAGGCGCTTACTCATCGCATCACAATAGAATGCAAGGATATCGATGAAGTGACCTCCAAGGAAGAGGTGCATAACGCGATCAAATCTTTGCCTGGTTTTGACGACGTGGAGTTGGCAGATATAACTGGACTCCGAGCAGCCTATGCGGGCACTCAAACGGCCACCATTAGCCTGCCAGCTCTGAAAGCCAAAAAGCTAATGGAGATTGGCAAAGTCAAAATTGGATGGGTCGTCTGTCGCTTACGAGAACGTGTCTCTTTACAAAGATGCTATAGATGCCTAGAATACGGCCACATGTCGCGCACCTGTGCTAGTTCTTTCGATAGATCTAAGCAGTGCAGGAAATGTGGTGCTGACGGTCACTTCGCTAAGGATTGTCAAAATAGCCCGAAATGTGTGCTCTGCGAGACTGACAGAAGGGAGAACATCAACCATATTACCGGGAGCTATAGGTGCCCTGCATTCAGGAGAGCTCTAACAAATAAAAGCAAATGAGAATTGTTCAGATAAATCTTAACCACTGTGAGGCCGCCCAAGACCTATTATCACAAAGAGTTAAAGAAATTAAAGCGGATATTGCCATTATAAGTGAGCCCTACAGGTGTGAAAACCACAGCACTTGGGCCTCTGACAGCAAAAACTGCGCGGCCATCTGGCTTTGTGGAGAGCTCGCTTTCCAAGAGAATAATAGCGCTGGCGAAGGGTTCGTGCGATCCAAAATAAATGGAATCAATTTCGTCAGTTGCTACGCAAGACCCAGTTTGACTACAGTGCAGTACGAACAGCTTCTTCAAAACATTGTTCTGGAAGCTAGTGGAAAATCGCCTTTAATAATAGCGGGCGATTTCAACGCCTGGGCAACCGAATGGGGTAGCCGGCGCACAAACAAAAGAGGAGAGATGCTTCTTGAAGCATTCGCTCCTCTCCACATTACTGTTCTAAATAGCGGGTCAACTTTCACCTACCGTAAGATGGGAATAGGGTCAGTCATAGATATTACCCTGGCAAATGATTCCCTTGCTCAAAAGATCAAATGGAGGGTGAGTGAGGGCTACACGCACAGTGACCATCAAGCTATCATAATGGACATCAATGAAAGGAGGCTTAAAATTGCACCCAAGCCGACAGGTCCAAAGTGGAAGGACGCGATGCTTGATAGCGAAGCCCTAACATATATGATTGAGCAACTACAAACCCCTGCTGGTTCTGCTGAGAATAGGACGAAACTCCTAGTAGAAGGACTAAGAGAAGCTTGCGACGCCTCCATGCCCAGGCGAGTAATGCACCAACACATATACCCATGCTACTGGTGGAACGAAAATATCAAATCACTAAGATCTCAATGCCTCCGCGCTAGACGCAAGATGCAGCGCAGTAGAGGGAGACCTGACTTTGTTGAAAATGTTCAAAACCTTAGATCAGCCAGGCAGGCGCTAAAAAAAGCCATTAAAACTAGCAAGCAAGAAAGTTTCAAGAAGCTTTGTGAGGAAGCTGATATCAACCCCTGGGGCACCGCGTACCGGGTGGTATTATCCAAAGCGAAAAGCGTACACACACCCCAAATTACTTGCCCAATTAGGCTGCGCAAAATTGTTACTACTCTTTTTCCTCAAAGATCCGAAAACATTTTGCCATCCTGCATACAACACGAAGCAAGCGACATCCCTCGTGTCACCGAGCAAGAACTCCAGGCGGCGTGTAATAAAATAAAGCCTAAGAAAGCTCCAGGCCCAGATGGCATACCAAATAGAGCCCTGAAATTAGCAATTTCCAAACGTCCGGACATATTTCAAGCAGTCTTCCAAACCTGCCTTAACGAAGGCACTTTCCCAAAGAGGTGGAAGAAGCAAACACTTGTGCTTTTACCCAAGGGCAACAAAAAGCCTGGCGAGCCCGAGTCTTACCGACCAATATGTCTACTAGACACAATGGGGAAAATTCTGGAGAGAATTATTTGCGACAGGCTGTCGTCTTTCGCTGAAGACAAAGGTATTCTATCCACTTACCAGTTTGGCTTCAGAAAATCCCGCTCAACAGTGGATGCTATCAAATGCGTGGTAGATTTAGCAACAGAAGCCATTGAAGGCAAGAGATGGCGCGGCGGGAAAAAAGAATATTGCGCTGTGGTAACTCTGGACGTTAGAAATGCTTTTAACACAGCTAGTTGGCAGCGTATACTAGAAACCCTCGCAAAAATAGGGTCGCCTAGTTATATAATCAAAATAATTGAGAGCTATTTCAGGGACCGTAAACTGAGGTATAGAAGTGACAAAGGCGTTGAGGAGTATATCGTATCAGCAGGGGTTCCTCAAGGATCAGTTCTGGGCCCACTGCTATGGAACCTAATGTACGACGGGGTTCTAAGACTGAATATGCCCCCCAGAACTAAAGTCATTGGATTCGCGGATGACATCGCGGTGGTAATGGTAGCAAAACATATCCACGAAATTGAGAGGATCGCAAGCGAATCAGTAAGCAGGATCAAGACTTGGCTAAGGTCTATGAAGCTGGAATTAGCTGAGCATAAGACCGATGTAGTTCTAATAAGCAGCAGGAAGATAGTAGAAACTATAAGTGTAAATGTTGGGTCTGTAACCATTACTTCAAAACCTGCTATAAAATACCTAGGAGTGATGGTTGACAGCCGTTTAAACTTCAAAACACACCTGGAGTACGCTGTAAAGAAGGCATCGAGTGTGCAGGTCTGCCTGTCGCGAATCATGCCAAACAATGGCGGACCTAGCCACAGCAAAAGAATGCTATATAGCAGGGTAGTCAGCTCGGTTCTTTTGTATGCCGCACCGATCTGGGCTGATGCACTGAACTTAAATAGCTTCACAAAAAAACTGACAGCCGTCTTTCGGCTAAGCGCTTTGCGAACTATCTGCGGCTTCCGTACAATTTCGGATGATGCTTCCTTCGTTATAGCAGGGCTAGTCCCCGTGGACATCTTGGCGAAAGAAATGCAGAGAGTGTACATAAGGCTATCTGAACACGACAGTAGAGCAAGTCGTAAAACTATTGCAGAGGAAGAAAGACGTCGTTCGATCGCCCACTGGCAAGACCGGTGGAACAGATCACCGAAAGGTAGATGGACGCATGGGTTAATACCCATCCTTACGACGTGGTTAGAAAGGAAGCATGGGGAAACAAACTTCCACCTAACCCAATTTCTTTCAGGGCACGGAGTATTTCGAAAATACCTCCATAGATTCGGCCATGACAGTTCCCCAAACTGCCCAATCTGCACGGATAGGGAAGAAGACGCTGATCACGTCTTGTTCCAATGCCCACGCTATGCTCCCGAAACTTGTGGTATTTTAAACGGAGAAAATATTATAGATTTTATGCTAAAATCGAGCGATAACTGGAAGCGAATCTGCGCGCATGCAAAATATATCCACAATGATCTAAGACGCGCGGAGGTTCGTAGACGAAGTAACTAGCAGCCTATGAGCTAACCAGCCCCGTGAGGTAATTCCTTCCTGGACAGTTCCGCGGGGAGAGTGGTAGAGTGGAGAGGTGTTTAGTACGTAGGTGTAGCTGTGAGGCTACAAGTCGTGCATACTGCTATGCCGGTATAGCAGTACTCATGAGAGTTTCCTCTTCATGGGCGTCATCCCGAAAAAAAAAAAAAAAAAAACATACATACATACATTCATAAATAGTAAATCAGCATATGAATAAATGAAAATTTCGAATGATTAATTCACCTGAATGATTAAATAAACAAATAAATGAGTGTAAAACCATAAACAAGGTGCATTTGCGCGTGTGTGTGTGTGTGTGAGTATGCAGCGGAACATGTCTTGCATGCAACGCTATTTGGTCAAGAGCAATGCCAAATGTTTCATTGTAAAAGCGGGAAAAAGCAAAGAAACGCAAAAACAAAATCAAATAAACAAAGGAAATATGCATTTGGGGATGTGTGCGCGCGTAAGTTGGCCGACATCGCCAAAAACCCAAATATCCATACCCAGCAGGCAGCAGGTGCATACGCTCGCACACTCACACACATATACACGCATAGGTGCTAATACTTATAGCTGCAATAGTGCCACAAGAGCAGAAAAGCACCTCGATATGCAGCGATCAGCGGGGCCGACTGTGTACTTGCGGCTCATCGCAACGCATTGATACGCTTCGAAACGCATCCGTTGGCGGCAATGACAAGGCGAATGGCAATGTTTCGGTATTCACCCCCTCTAGCGAATTCTTTTTCTGCTCGCATGCAGGCAGGCAAAATTATAAATAAATATGTACGCGTACATATAAGCAACTCAATTATTCATCGGCTTTGGCATTGTAGAGCTGCGCAACCAAGGAACTGCACAGAAATGAGCCAATGAGCGATGGTGTAGGGGAAGCGGAAGGCGAAGGTGAAGGGGAAACAGCGGACGCTACAGTGTTATGTCGTTTAATCGGATTTGTACTGGCCCCAAGCCAGATGTGCTTACTCATATCGACACAGCAAAACGCTTTTACACACACATACACACGCATACACCCCATCTGGCTCCACGATTCTGTTCAGCTGCTTCGAGCCGAATTCATGCAAGTCATTCATGCTCTTTGATTTTTCAAAACATGTGTACTTAGACGATGGGCTACTCGTAACGTACCGTAACATGTGACCCCTTCCGACTTCAATGCAAAATTGCAATTGTTTTTCTGCCACTGCAATTTGTTTTGAAACATTCATAGACGCATAGGCGCATTGTTGTTATTATTGTGGGGGAGATACAGTAGTGCGACCTGCATGATTTCTTGTGCTCTCTTCATAGACTCAGAGTATTTCTCTGAGCCCAACTTCCTCAATAAATTTTAATAAAATTACTAGCGTCAACTACACACTTTAGACTTCACATATTAAATAACTACGTTCTCTTGCTTTCATCGGCTGTTAGGTATCTTAAGGGACTATAATATCACTAACTAATACTGTCGACATTTAAGGCAATTGACCGGACGGTTCTAAACTACGCTGCTCCTGCGTGGTCACCTGGAACTAGTGACACGCAGTGGATAAAGCTACAGACTTGCCAAAATACTGCTATTGGAACAGCTACGGGTTGTCTCTTGATGTCCCGTCTTCAACACCTTCACAACGAGTCACAGATACTCCCAGTAAAGAAGCACAATAAACTACTCAGCAAACAATTTGTGCTTGGGTACTACTTGGGTTTCACCCTTGCAGACACCTGCTTGAGCCAGAGCTCCCTCCCAGGCACGTCCAGAGACACCTCCTCAAATAAGCCGACGAGATCCTGGACAAAACGAACAGACATCTACTGGACCAGACAGTGCTTAGACAGACACTAAACGACATTCATCTGGAGACCATCATCACTTTCTTAAGCTCTCGACCGCCGAATGCCGTAGTCGGAGTCCAACCACCACCTACAGCAGATGAAGAGCTCCAGCTTCCCCGTGATACCCGTGTAACACTAGCACAATTACGTTCTGGATATTGTAACAGGTTAAACTCCTCCTTAACTAAAATTGACCCCGACATACCGAACATATGTCCTGCATGTGAAGGCACCCCACACGACACTAACCACCTTTTCACATGCCCTATCGATCCCATTCAATTAACACCCCTCTCCGCATGTTTCGTGGGCCTCACTGTAGATGAGTTAGACAAAGACGAACAGTGATATTCACTACACCGACAGGGCTTGTATTGCTGCTACAACAACAACATCACTAAAGGGTGCAAAGGACTGCACCGTAGTATGTAAAACTCGCCCCAGCGCTACCCTGAATGTCGTTTTGCGCTTACTCACTGCTCAAAGTGCAGTCAGGTTAAAGGAGGTTGGCTTCTGAGGGCCTCATCTCAAGGGAAATGGTAGCATTTTTAAGCAGTTGACGTCGTATTTCTCTGAACTCAAGCTAGAGTCTGACAGTCGGACCAGGGCAATCTTTCCCGGAAAGCAGGATTGAAACGAGGGGAAGATTTGTACCGTTGCTGCTACCGCGGTCTTCACTGACGGCTCTAAGATGGAATCGGGAGTCAGAGCAGGGGTTTTCTTTAAGTCAGCCAATTTATCTATTTCCTTGAAATCGCCGAATACCGCTAGTGTTTTTCAAACAGAAGTCTTTGCGATCCTGCAGTCATGTAAAATGCTTAGGAAACGTGGGAGCGAGGGAGTTATTAAGATTTTTCGGATAGCCAAGCCGCGATCAAATTTGTGATGACGCCATTGTGCAGATCCTAGCAAGTCAACTCCGGTAAGAGGGAGACCAAATATTTTGGGTGTACTGGGAACATCTCTCTGATGTGGGTTTCAGCACACAGAAACATAGAGGGAAATGAACTGCTGATGAGCTTGCCAGGAATGGGTCGACGGAGTTGGTCTCAGAAATCTCCCACCGGTTAAATTTTCGGGCAGTACTTCGGAGAGAAGCAAGAGTTGTGTTTATACCGAAAGCAGGGAAAAGCAACCGCATACTCCCAAAGGAATACAGGCCCATCATTTGACCTCACTTCTTTTGAAAACGCTTTAGAAAATCCTCGACGCCCACATTAGAGAAAACAGGATGTCAGACTTTATGTCTAAGGCACAACACGCATATACTAAGGGCAGATCCACATAGACTGCATTACACTCACTAGTGTTAGTCATAGAGAAAGCTCTAGAGTACAAGGAATACGCTTTACAAGCATTTCTAGGCATTAGTGGTGCATTCAATGTGTCGAGGGAAGCCGTTCTAAGGTGCTTAGATACAACAAATACAGAATCCGCTATTTGTTTATGGATTAAGAACCTATGAGGTTGTAGAATAATAAGGGCGTAATGGAACGAAGCTAAACTCACTAAAGTAGCATACGAGGGTACGCCACAAGGCGTTCTATCGCCACTTCTCTCGCAGCTAATGAGCTATTCATGAAATTCGAAGGGACGGCATCTAAACTAATAGCATATGCAGCCATAGTAGTAACAGGAAAATACCTAGGCACCGTGAGCGGCATAATGAATAATGCACAGCACATTAATGGGCAACTCAGACAGCCTTGGGGATAAACGCCGATAAGACGGATATGATACTTTTTTACTAGAAGGTAGAGGATCCCCTATTGGCAACCCCCGAAGCTAAAGGATGTGGAACTAACTCTTAAAAACCACACAAAGTGCCTTGGAGTAATCTGGGATAGTAAACTTTCATGGAAGCACAATATATTGGAGAGGAATAAAAAGGTCAGTAACGCACTATACGCATGTAAAAAGTTACATGGAGTCTATCTCCTTCAATAATATATTGGTGCTACTCAGCTGTAGTGAAGCGTACTCTATGATGCTCTAGTAAGCACCTATGGAAAGTATTCAACGTCTTGGCGCACTCTGCACGGTAGCACTTAAAAAAATACTCAACCTACCACCACCGATTGACATTGCTGCAGAAAGTCTACGGGAAGTACGGGAAGTCAACGGGTGAATTTACCTGTAAAATATTCGCACATAGCTCAATAGGTATGAGGTATCGAACCAATACGAGTTATATAACTCCGAACTACAATTGGGTGAAGAGTTTCCGAACAACAATAGAAGAAGAGGGGTGGAAAAGAGCACCATATAGCACTGACCCTGCACCGTCAGACTACCATTTGTTTCGGTCTTTGCAGAACCCCTTAACAGGTAAAACTTTCGGCAATGACGAGGCTATAAAATCGCACTTGGTTCAGTTTTTTGCAAATAAAGGCCAAAAGTTCTATGAGCGCAGAATAATGAATTTGTCGGAAAGATGGCAAAAGTTAATTGATTAAAGTTCATTCTAAGTTTTAATAAAAATGTATTTACTTTTTTTTTAAATCGGCAATTTCTTTCCGGACAACGCAAAACTACATACCCAGAAATTTTCTAAACATGAGATTAAAAAGTGTGAAATTTTGGTGGAAAATGGATGACTGTTATAAAATTTTGAATAAAGTTTGAAACTTGGATGTATGTAGTTTTTGTTATAATTAAAAAAAATATATAACTTATCTACTTATAGGTATATATATGTGGGGACCTTATCTTTATATAATAAATGTAGCATATATTGGGTGGGGTTTTATTCTGACGCTGGAACTAAGTATCAAAATACGCAATTAGCTCCATACATTTTTTCATATTCTTTAGTTCCTTAGCAGCACAGCCGAATGAACTCTAGAATTTCCAGGATTTTATAAAAATTTTCGACGATCGGCCTACGAGAATGGATTCGTTGGCACCAACGCCTGGTATTGAGTATTTGAATCGGATCGTAAATTTTCGTAAAAGTTTAACACTTTTGAAAAGAATTTTTTCACAAATTTCGGGTACGCAGTTATATAGGTATATATATATATAATTGGCGCGTACACCCTTTTTGGGTGCTTGGCCGAGCTCCTCCTCCTATTTGTGGTGTACGTCTTGATGTTGTTCCACAAATGGAGGGACCTACAATTTCAAGCCGACTCCGAACGGAAAATTATTTTTAAGGGGAGCTTTTTCATGGCAGAAATACACTCGGCGGTTTACCATTGCCTGCCGAGGGCGACCGCTATTAGAAAAATATTTTTCTTAATTTTGATGCTTTCACCGAGATTCGAACCAAGGTTCTCTCTGTGAATTCCGAATGGTAGTCACGCACCAACCCATTCGGCTAGCAGCGGTACGCAGTTATAGCCCATTGAATTTTGACATAACAAAGTGCAGATGTTATTTTTTTGTGGTTCCAGGGATAGAATTTAGCCGAGGTGGGTGGATTGTTATAGTTTTGGTGAGGCGCGCGCCACATACCATTGAGGTGAAGACACCTTTGAGATGTTTCCTGACATTTTGATTTAAGCCTCTTTCCAGAAAAAAGTGCAAGTGCATGAAAGGGCAGAAAATTGCGTTGATTTTTTACTTCTTTTACTGGCGCATTCGTTATTTGGAAGAAAATGCAAAACGCCGTCTACAAAAAAAATTATCAAAAATCAATGTCAACTTTGAGCAACTTTCAACTTGCATAGAATTATACTAAAATTGCATGGACAAGAAAACTGCGTACATAACTTTTTTTCTTTCTTTCTTAAATTTCGATTAAAAAGTTTCGTTTAAGAAGTTTGATGACAATTTGTTGAATGGTTTTAAAATTTGTACAAAGTTTGCAACTTTGAGTTATATAGAACTTGCTGTAGTTTGCAATGTATTATAAAAAAAAATAATAAAAAATTAAGTTCATCAATAAAAGTGAAAGCTTTGCAATTTATGGCGCTGCAATTATTGTGCACTCAGGTGTATGTATTTTGAAAATTAAACAACCAACAGCGAAAGCCATCAAACGACAAGGTAATGTAAGTTGTTTTCATGGTGACCACCAGTGCACGAATGCAGCTTTGAGTGAAGCAGCAGTTGGCCTCAATATCCCTTTCCAATTTGCATGTGGAAAAAATTGCTATTTGAATGTCGGCAATAACCGCAATTTGCTATCGCTCCACTTGAGCGCTTACATAAAGAGGCGAAAGGGGGAATATTGATGTCTTTTGAGTATTTTGGTAATAAATTGGCAATCGATTTACAACTGACAATTTCAAAAATCCTTTTAACAGTTTTTGATAGCCTTTTGTGCAGAAGGAGGTATGTAAATAGTTGTTCGATTGCATGAAATATACTGCAGTTGGTGGTGAACTGTTTCTTAATGTAGTTGTGTGCTTAGAAATGGGAAAAATATGCACTTTTTGTAATGCTCACTAATATCATAGAATGCATACGATACACTAGTGGATACTCGTAATATCAACATTCTTGTAGTGGAGCGAATTAAGAGACAAGCTGCGATGTCGTACTCATGTCGAACGCTTAGCTGCTATAAACTTGATTTTAATTTTGTATTCAGAGCTACTAATATTTCGTCTCACTTTAAATGCACTGCTGCATATTCTCTGTCTTCAATATGCTTAACTATTGAAAGTTTTGCGAGCAGTTTTGCACTCGTTCTGACTTAAGTAAAATGCACAGGCATCAAGGAAAGTTATAACAAGAAATATTTTAAAATCTTTTTGTATTTCGTTCGAACGGAGCAAAATAGAAAAATTAAATTAAGTTCTTATTCAATAGAATCTTCCACGACTTCAAAGCACTTATTCCAATAAATGGTAAATAATTTTATGTCATCTTCGTAATGATTTTCGGAAGCTCTGCAAAATTCTGCTCCACTGCTTTTTGTTGTATTGCTAACGAATGCGGCACTAACTTTCCGAAGAGATTTTTAATATGCAAAATAAAAAGTGCTCTAGAGTGGGTTGAAGAAAAATTACATTCCTCTTTGGCTCGTTTGCACCTCGGCTAAATTCTACACTGGCACCACAAAAGTATATCCATCTGGGTAGAGCCGCGTTTATGTCCAATAGGTACCTGCGTCCAGATTCTTCTCCTGTAGGCATGTGAAGGCTATACGCCGTCGATGGTCCCAATTATTCCCATTGTTATATGTTATATAATGTTATTTTATTTTATGTTATGTTAAGCTATTTATTTATTTAAAGAAATAATTTTATGTTTTCTGTTGCACTGTTTGTTGAATTGATAACGAATTTTATGTTATGTTATGTTATGTTATGTTATGTTATGTTATGTTATGTTATGTTATGTTATGTTATGTTATGTTATGTTATGTTATGTTATGTTATGTTATGTTATGTTATGTTATGTTATGTTATGTTATGTTATGTTATGTTATGTTATGTTATGTTATGTTATGTTATGTTATGTTATGTTATGTTATGTTATGTTATGTTATGTTATGCTATGTTATGTTATGTTATGTTATGCTATGTTATGTGAGGTCATGTTTTATTATGTTCTGTTAAAAAAAATGTTATTCTACTGAAAGTCGCCGAACACATTTTTTATTGTTGCTTTGTTATTTGTTATCCGACTTTAATTACTCATTTCATTATTTCCATCTTGAGGAGTTGTACCTATATTTCATATTAATATCTTCCAAGATGCGGTTTTCATAGTTGGGCTAGTTTCCCAGAGTTATGCCTCCTATGACATACTCTTTCTTTCCCCTAACTCAAATACTTTAGAACTCATTAAAAGTTTGCTTTTAAACTGTTTTACTAAACTCATAAACAAAAAAGTTGTTACATTTTCTATAAAATGCGCAAGTTGTAATAAAAGAACCATTTGAGCAGTTGTTAGAAGTATCAAAAAAAATGTATGGTGCCGCAATACTCTCAACATAAACTTCAAAGACGGGGCAAAGTCTTGGGATGCATTTACAATTTTTTTTTCGTATGGCAACCGAACCATTCTAGGAGGCTCGTTCATCAGAGATGCCTAAGGTATCAGTAATTTCATCCATAGTTAAACTTAGATTTGCACAATCACAATTGTGTTCATTGATTTCTAATGTTGTTGCACTTTTTAGACGTCCACCACGGCATTGATTTTCAACATTTCTGTGACCACATTTAAATCCCAAAACGGGAAAAGTTTAGTATAATGTATATCGCTTTGAATAAAAAAAGGTTAAAAGGGGGGGATAGAGGGGTGTATCCCCATCTTAAAACTGAAAACCGCACCCTCCAGAGCCTTCTTAAGTAATTTAATGTTAGAGTTCTGTAATTTAGCGAAAAGTTGGTGTTGTCATACACCTGTAATAAAAACGAAATTCGTATGCAGAGATGTTCAGTGGGCGGTTGATTGTAAAACCGCAGTATTTTTTTTTTGTGATTTAAAATTAAGAAATATTTTTGCAAATAAAAACATACAACTCATCGAAACTTAATAACAAATATATTAAGTGTATCACAAAAAATAATAAAGTATTTAAAAGCCAAAAATTGCTGTTTATAAGTGTATTGTATTGCTTCGATCAGATTTACAAACGGGTCCTCATGCCTTTTATAAACAGATTTTCTTCACAAAAATTCGATTACCATGTCTGCAAAACAAATAGGGTGGTCGTAGTTGTCTTTATCAAAAAAATAACCCTCATCAGTCCAACTCAGGCTACGCAATACACAGTATTTTTGCGTAGAACTCCTTTAAGACGTAATATGCGTGTGTGTAATAAGGTAGCACAATAACCCCATCCCCATCATTAACACTAAACTAAAATACTTCATTTTTGTTCATATTTTTGTTTTCATTTGCAGGCATCCGGCAACACTGTACTGTTGTCATTCCAATCTTCTTCTTATTCGCGTTTAAAATTGGAAAGTGATTGTATGGGCAAATGCATTTGCATTTAATTTTAATGAAAATAGTTCGAATATACCTGTAAGTATAAAAATAAGTAAAAACACGCGTGTGAGCTTATATTTAGTGAAGTGTAAAAAAATATATAGTGTAATGTGCCAAATTATAGTGAAGTTCCCGAGGCAAATAATTACAAAATTATTATTTCCCGAATAATTTGGAGTTATAAAGATTGTTCTTTAACACCTCCCTAACATCTTCACTAAGTTTCATTAATAGAGACATTATAGTTTGCTGAAAATTTCCCAATATTGCGAATAGCAGCCACCAAAGCTCATGGATACAGAAATGGAAATAATGGAGCAGAATCGATTCGCACTTTCACCATTTCTTAAGAATTTCTGTTGCAGATAAGTCATCCAAAATAAGAAATTTTATTACTGAACGATATTCGGTTCTTTTCAATGTAAAAAAATTCACTGACACGTCATTTTCAAAGGGCTTGTAAAAAGTAGATGATTTGAGTGATCAAAAAAAATGTACGAGCTTCAATGAAAAATGAGATGTAAATTTAGTACCTGATTAATGGACATTAGTCGATTAGTGACGCATTCACTACCTTTCAACCAGACTGCATACTGCGATTATTTCTGTGTGTGCAGCTCACTGATTGCCAGCCAATGTGGACTTAAATAATTTTCGAGGAGAAGTGGGTAAAAAATAATTAATTAAAATGAAATATATTAAGTCCATATATATGTATATATATATATTTTTTTTTTCAATAGAAGGAACATTTTTTTATCCTCTTATTTATTTGCCTTTTTCTAATTTAAAGCCAGTTTTCCTTTGAAATTTGAGATTCCTTTAAAAGCTCAAATTTAATCGAAAATGAAAAACGGAGTATAGGTACATCATTACTACATACTTGTGCATATGAAATCTCTAGCATTACGTGCAAAATTTTCCCGAATAACTAAAAAATATATATTTTTGTCGCAACTACCTGAATACTGGGGATCGTGCAGCGAAATAATTTGCATTTTTATCAAAAACTCAATCACAACCCTTCACCGATGAGTTCGATTTTTTAATGGCATAAATCTTGAACTTGTGTGACACTAATATTGAATTCAGCTTAAAAAGACTTGAAGACTCGGTAAAAGTTCGACTCAACTAAGGAGTCCTCTTTCACTTTCAAAGACTTCCGCAAGCAGTCTCTTTTTTATTGTCTTCTGAGGAAAATTATACCTGGTGCGTTTTGATAAACGGTTTGGGAAGTCAATTGAAGCCATATTTTCGAGCTACAGTACAACCTACTGAAAATCCAAATGGTAAAGCTGAGCTGGGATATCGAGCGAGCTCTTATTTATACTCGTAAATTAATGACGCTTTCTACTTTTCTTTTATCCATTTTTTTATTTATTTTTTTTTTGTTTTTTTTTTTTTTTTGAACCGTGTGTATGAATGCCTTCCTACCTTTTACCACAACCTGTGCAGAAATAAAAAATGTTGTAAAGTATGAACAATTTCACGCAAAGTTTGAAAAATTTTTGTGTTAAACTTCACGGCTTAAACAAAATTATTTAACATTAACCAAATTAAAGAATGTCAAAGTTTAAATGAGAGCTCTTATCGCACATTTTCTTTTGTACTGCTCGGTGTTGGGAAAAGTTGAAAAATGTATGCCCAAAGTAACTACAAACATACAAACATACGAAATACGAACAAGCAAATTAAGTACAAAGTTTTTGCGATTGAAATTTGTTGTGAATGAGTTTTGTCTGGTTTTTTTGTTTTGTTTTTCCTTTTGTTGGCTCAAAAAGCATTAAACAGATAATTTAGCAATTTACAGTTCATATGAAATTATTTTGTTTTCTTTTTTGCTTGATTTATTTCCAAACAAAAGTAAGGTGAGCCCAGGCTGAATGATGCTGTGAGTGTTAAAGTGGCAGTAGGTTTTGATTCCATTACGGACGTAAAACGTCAAAATTTTAAGGAATAAGTATATTTTCTAACAGTAGCTTGGCAAGCAAAAGAAATGTCCCCAGTGTATTTCTGGCGTGGAAAAAATCTTTTTTAAGTTTTAACATCACGCAGAGGCGTCGTGAAACTCGAGAGATATGGTGAGCCGCTCGCCACAAATTAAACTAAAAGCTTTTCCTAGACAACACTCGAGCGGGTATGCACCTTCTTGTTACCATTGCCACCCATGTAGAAACACTGCATCAAATAACTATAACATAAGGATTTATAGAAAAGTTTAGAAAAGCGCCGACCACTTTTTGTTTCTCATCTACGTTTAATAACTTTTTTATGAAAAGTTCATAGTTCATAATTCATTCTCGTACAAAAATCGTATAAATAGAAATTTGAAATTTTGTGCGAATTAAAATAAATCAAAAAAATGTCCATCTAAATTTTAAATTCTTTAATCAGCATTTGTAGGATACTTTCGAGTATGCCGTTTTATAGCCCATTCAATTTCAGTATAAAAAATGTAAGCCTTAAGTAATGCAAAACTCGCGTTGATTTTTTACAATTTTTTTGCAGAGGACGTTGGGTGTTTGCTTCTGCAAGCAATTAAAAAAACATATCGATCAATCATTCTATGAAGAAAATGCACAATACCGCTCTAGGCCGGATTTTCTATTTTCATCCCAGAAGAGACTATTCTGGAATAAAGTTATTGTCTAGCTGCGCAGAAATACTTTCAGAGCAGGTGTCATCCAGCGGAAAAAAGTGACATTTTTGCAACAACCTCTGATTCTTGATTGAGTTTGATAAACCTTTTTTTCCTAAATAAGCAGAATTCTATTCCAAAAAAAAATATGTAATCTTAATTCTTGTTTTCTTATATTTCATACTGGCAATGAATTTTTTATTAAAAAAAAATATTTTATTTCATTTCGTCCTAACAATTAATTTTTTTTTTTAGAATTTTTTTAAAATTTTTTTTTGTAATTTTTTTTCTTTATTATTATTTTATTATATATTTATTTATTTAAGTCTATGAATTAAAATCCTTACAGACTATGATACAAAAGTTGCTTAGATTAAACTACACATATATTACATGTATTTAAAAGCAACTATAATATAGGATTCAAAAGATTTAAAAATGCTACTCTTGAAAGCTAAAAATTCAAAAACAACATCATTATGAACGAAATTAAATTCTCGTAAAGCACGAGTAATGGGAGCATTACTGGCATACTTAGCTTGAAAATTTCCACATAAAAAGGGTAGAAGTTCCTAAGAGATCGCTGGGGAAAATTAAATCGAATCCTTTCCAACAAGTAGGGACAATCAATTACTCCAGTAATAATATTATCAGTAAATGACAGATTGTTGTTGAATGGCATCCTTTTGAGTCTTGATCGCTGAGAAGATCTATAAGTCATCAAATGAGAAACAACTTTTTATGTCATTAATAAAAACACAAATAGAAGCGATCCCAAGATACTTCCATCCGGAACACCAGAGGAGGTAGCAAAGGGGGTAGATGAAATACCATGAATTGTTACAACACAGCGTCTATTGCTCAAATAGGAGTTTATCGATTGTAGAAATCAGAATTAAAGCCAAAATAAGTTAATTTTTTAACTAAGATTCTATGAGAATCTTTGTCGAAGGCTTTAGAAAAATCTCTGTAAATACACTAAACGGAATTCTATTCCAACAATTTTTTTATTATATAATGTTTTATCCTAACAATGAAATTTTTAACAAAACAATGAAACTTGTAACGAAAAAAAAAATTTTATTCAATGAAATTGTTTTTATATTTTATTCTGACAATGAACTTTTTTTACGATTTTTTTTATTTTTTATTTATTATATCCTAAATGAAATTCTATTCGAAAAATATTTTTTTATTATATATTATCCTAGCAATGTAATTTTTTTCGCAAAAATTTAAACAGAAAAACGAAACGTTTGACAGAAAAAAAAAATTTTTTATTATATTTTAACCTAACAATAATTTGAGAAACATTTTTTTATTATATTTTAACCTAAAATGATTTTCTTTTTATTTAATATATCCTAAATTAGAATTTCCTATTCGAAACAAATTTTTTTTGGTGCTATATTTTATCCTAACAAGGATATTTTTTTCGCAAAAATGTTTAACAAACAATGATACTTTTTACGAAAAGAGATTTTTTTATTATATTTAAACCAACAATTATTTTTTTTCTTTTTTATTGTATTTTAACAATGAAATTTTTTTCGAACATTTTTCTTTATTCTTTATCTTGGCAATGAAAATTTTTTTGCAACAATTTTTAACAAAAAAATTAAGTTTTTCACCAAAAAAAATTTTTTTATTGAATGAAATTTTTGGATAAAAAATTTTTTTATTTAAAGAAATTTTTTTGAATTTTTTTCATATTTTATCCTGACAATGAAATGTTTTTAAATTTTTTTTATTGAATGAAATTTGTTTTTTATAATCTATCTTAACAATGAAATTTTTTTAGAAATTTTTTATCGACTAAAATTTCTTTTTATATTTTATCCTGACAAAGAAATTTTTTTGTTGAATGAAATTTTTTTTATAATATATTTTGTCCTAACAATGAAATTTTTTTCGAACATTTTTCTTTATTCTTTATCCCGCCAATGATATTTTTTTTTTAACAAAAAAATGAAACTTTTCACAAAAAAATTTTTTTTTTCTGAATGAAAATTTTAGAAAAAAATTTTTTTATTGAAGGAAATTTTTGTTGAAATTTTTTTATATTTCATCCTAATAATGTAATTATTTTTATTATATTCGTCTAACAAGTCAAAAAACGTATGTAAATTTTTAAAAAAGATATTTGGCTCTAAATAAACTCATACCAAAATTGTTAACATTGAATAAATCCCCAAGTTTTTAAGTTCTTTCTACATTATTTTAGTTTTCCTCTTACTATACTAATCCAAATAGGTTAATTTAAAAAAAAAAATTAAAGGTCAAATCCAAACTACTTGGACCACGTGGCATGGAATCGATCGCATGCAAAAGTGTGTTGGTCTTCATGAACAAAATTAAAAAAACTAAAACTATTTGCTATTACAAATATTTATTTTCACTTCTCTATCCCGAAGCTTCAACCTAATCCCGCGTAATATGTGTACACTTATATGCAGATCTTATTGTTAGCGGTAGTCGTTCCAGCCTATGGAATAGTACTTCCAGTCCCAAATTTCCAATCACTCAAATGTATTTATTTATTAAATGTAAAATTTGCAAAATTTATTCACTTAAGCTCAACATAAGTTAACTATGGCGATTTGATTATGAAAATGAAAGTCCAAATAGAAGCGCAATAAGAAAAAGTTGCAAAATTCCGCAGTTTAACAACCCTCCTCCTTGCAGTCAGGGACGAATGAGTAATGGCCAAGCACAAGCACGAGCAACACATTTCTTTCAAGTATTTCCTACTATTTTCGCGTTATAATATTTTCTTTCAGTCAAGTAGCTCCAATTTCTTTTTCAGCAAACATAAATGATATTCAAATTGACAAGTAAAATTCAACTCAAAATCCGTAGCAGCAAAAAAATCGTTACAAACAAAAAGCATAAATGGAAACAAAACAACAACAAAAGGCATACAAGTAACTGCTAAAATTTGTCCACTGAAAAAATGCGAGACAAGTGCCAAAGGGGAAGACAAACAGAGTACTGATGTGACAAGTTGACAGAAGCAATCAAGGCAAGACAACAATGCGTGTGAGTGACACATCATCCACTCTGCTCGTTGGCTTGGCCAAAGGTGAAATTGTGCTCTTATCGGTCTATTTGTCAACCGTCAACTTCAATTACTTCATTTTTTGCAGCATCCATGAAATTTCAGATAAAAAAATAAATGAATACACCAGCGTCGAAGCAATAGCACTTCAATTTATGTATGCATGTATGTATGTGTGAATATTTGTATTTGCTATTTATTTTGTTAAGTATTTTCAAATCACTGTTGGCAAAATTTCAATACAAATACAGGTATCCCTCGTATAACGCGATAGTTACGTTCCAGAAGAATTGCGCGTTATATAATTCCGCGTTATCTAAAACATAGTTTTCATATAAATTTGGGGGTTATGTTCCAATAGGTTTTTTTTAAATAAAATACATACAAAATAACAGATGCACATATATTTCAACTCAATACTAAAGTTCAGACTTTCTTACACAATTAAAAACACAAAACAAAAAATTTAAAAACAAACTAAAACAAATTAAATGTTTATTAAAAACTTTATTGTTATTCTTCAAACTTCATATGGTAATTAATCTGTTTCACTGTCTTCAAAGATCTTTGCACGTGGGCGTTTTGGGGGAGCAATAGCTTCATCAGAAGATATTTCTTCAACATAGTTTTCGCTATTGGATAAGAAACTAGTTGTGGGACCTTGTGGTTCTTCTACTGGTGTTATAATTGCAAAATCTGTCATCAGTTTTTGGTGGGTGGTTTTTTTAAGCTCCTTTTCAATTTCGTAATAAGGTGCTAGATTAATATCTATTATATCTATCTAAGGCAAAAATACATTACATATTATAAATATGTGGTATGCAAATTAGTGTTAAGATTTTATAATTATGTATTTTCCCCTTCGCATTATATAAGCCTAAATTTCGCGTTGTAGTGAAATCTAATTTTTCCAAATCGCGTTATATCGAAACCGCGTTGTATAAGACCGCGTTATACAAGGGATACCTGTATTCGAAAAAAGTGCAATGACGTACGAACGAGGGAATTTTTTTATACTCACATTGCGGCATTGTACTTGTAATGGGATTGCCGAATAATTCACAGTTTTAGGGAAATCAATAGGTGGTTCTTCATTGCTTTGCGATTGCCCTCAACGGTCAAAGAACAACATTTTTTAATATAGTTTGCACATTTTTCGCGGTCACTCTTCATATTGAAAGGACGAAGACAAAAAGTGGATATCCATTGAAAATGTCACATTTCCTATTCCACTGGAGACAACATCAAAACTAACAACTGTATAAGACAAGCTAATTTTTTTATACAAAACAGTCTATCAAATCAGATCTATGAGGCGTAAATGTTCCAAAAATCACTTCTTCGAACCCATGTGGAAGTTTGCATTGTCATAGTGGGGAATCGTTCGCCTTTGGCTGTGCATTTTCTTCATTTCGCCACCTAACCACTTTATTATTCGTACGCCATCATTACCTGTTTTAAATAGAATTCTTTGTTTTAAGGAAATAAGCGGAATACACAGATATTTTCAAGCTCGAATTAATGTTTTAAATTTGTATTGTGCTACTGGGATACTATAACTCGATCGAACTTCGGCTTGGCCACGTTCGGTGGCACTTAAGCGAACTCCTCTCTACTTAGTTTGATTGAAAATTTGTATACTACTGTAGGCAAAAAGTAAGGTGAATTTATTTGTCAAACTTCGTGGGATTAAAATTTCGCTCTAGTTATTTTTTTCATGAGTTGGCAGCACTGTTAATAACATCTGGGACAACTTTCATGTGAATGTCATTATCAGTAATATATTTACGCTTGTGTTTACCAAACGACCAAGAGTGCATTTTTCGATTTTTACAATGTCTAATTTGATTGAGCAGAGAAGTGCCATCAAATTTTGTTTGCGGAATGAAATTTCGGCTGCGGAAACGTTTAGCATGCAGAAGGCATTTGGTGATTCGACCATGTCGCAGAAAAATGTTTATAAGTGGTACAAAGACTTCAAAAAGGGTCGAGAACGTGTTGATGACTTGGAGCGCTCCGGACGACCATCGACGTCAACAGATGACCAACACGTCAATAAAGTGAAGGAGTTAGTGCTCAAAAATCGTCGGTTGACTGTTAAAGACCTTACTGATATGATCGGAATATGAGAAGGATCTGTGAAAACTATTTTGAAAAACCATTTGGGCCTTCGAATAGTCAAATCTCGTTTGATACCGAAAACTCTCAATTTCTTGGAAAAAAGTCGTCGCATTGATGTGTGTGAAACAACGCTTTCAGACTATCAGGGCAAGCTGAAATGCATCACTAGGGGAGATGAGACATGGATTTATGCTTACGACTCTGAAACAACCGACCAATCAAGCGAATATCGTGCTAAAGGCGAGGCCAGACCGAAAAGAGCACGTCAAAGTCGTTCAAAAATAAAGGTCATGATGACAGTTTTTTTCGATTTTCGTGGTGTGGTGCACTATGAATTCCTTCCACCTGGCCAAACTGTTAATAAGGAATATAATTTGAGCGTTATGCGTCGTTTACGTGAAGCAATTCGTCTAAAAAGACCAGAATTATGGGCCAACAACTCTTGGTTTTTGCATCACGATAATGCACCGTCTCACACTGCACTCGTTCTTCGTGACCATTTCGCCAAAAATTCCACGCATATCGTTCCGCCACCACCGTGTTCGCCTGATTTGGCTCCGTGTGACTTCTGGCTATTCCTAAAAGTCAAGAGACCACTCCGGGGAACGCATTTCGAGTCGATTGAGGAGATAAAAGCTGAATCGAAGAAGGTGCTGATGGCTATACCGGAAATGGACTATTTGGCATGTTTCGGGGATTGGAAAAATCGTTGGCATAAGTGTACTTCATCGAGAGGGGCTTATTTTGAAGGGGATGAAATTGATTTACAAGAATAAATAAAGATTTTTCATTTTACAACCAAATTTACCTTGCTTTTTGCCCACAGTGTAGTTATGTAAATTTTGTTAGAAATTATAATGGAATGTTGTTGTGATACGCTGAAAATTTCCGCTAGAATTCTTTCAAATTTTCAAAATTCTACCAATACTGCATCTATGATATAACTAGCGGGAAAATTTAATTTAAATAAGTACAGGGTGGCCAAATAAGACCTACTAATGACTAAAGACTACTGCCTAGCAGTATGCGCAGTTACTCCATCTTGTTGAAACCACAAATTAGGATACTGCTCCGCCATTGGCCGCAAAAAGTTTTCAATCAATGCTCTGTAAGAAGCTCCTGAAATCGATTCCGGCGTTTCATTCTCATTTTCGAAGAAATATGGACCGATGACTCTAGTGGCCATAACACCGTACCAAACAGTAGGTACATTTAGATGGATGCAACTGATGTTGGTGTGTTGCCCTTGGATTTTCAGAGTCCCACAATCTATAGTTTTGTTTGTTGACATAACCATTTAAATGGAAATGCGCTTCATCCGACATCAAAACATTATTTAAAAAATGAATTTGTGTAGCTAATTGTGTAAGAATACAAAAACTCGATAATTCTAACGCGTTGTGTTGTACTGTAGGGTGCCATAATAAATTTCCAACAAATTAATTATAACCTATATTACAAAAAGAGACAAATAAAGATGTCAAAATATAAAAAAGTTATTTGTGCTTAACATTAGTAGGTCTCATTTGGCCCACCCTGTACTACTTTTGCCCTTTATCGATCAGCAATGTTGGGCATTTGACAAATTCAAATATTGCAGACATGAATTTGGTATACCAATTTTACTATCGGCATAATAAAATTCACCGCTACAAACCATATAATGAATTCACCAATAATATTGTTTTGCCGTATTTACATACAGATGAAATTCATGAAATACAAATGAAATTAATGCAAATGAAATGGCAACATGGCAAAAACCACGTCGATGGTTACACCGACATTTTCTACATATCAAACACAATTTCGCAAATGCTTACATGCAATCATAATGTGAAGCCACAGCAAAACAAAATATGTTAACAACTTTGTATACAGAAATGCCCTTGCAAGCTATTCACGTAGCGCTAGAAGTAAGGAAAAACTGAATTGAATTTCTTTGGCAAGGCAGCGCTGCTTCCCAGTCATTCATTCGTGAGGTAGGGTAAATGTGTGCATGTGTGTATGGGTGTTTACATGCGGTTGGGTTTATGCGAATTTCGTTTTTGCTCTGTAAGCCTTGACAATGTACTTGAGCAACAACCATAATTATAGACTTTCGTACATTGTCTTTTGCCGTGGCCGTCGTGGCTGGTGTCCCGCTGCACCCGCTAAAATATTCCGACGAGAGCTTTCTGTAATTGTTTTTTTTTTCTCTTTTGTTTTTGTTACATGAATTTTTTATTTATTTCATTTTCTTTTCTTTGTTATATTTTTACCTTTTTGATCACTTCGCTGCGGGTTGATTGCATTTTTGGCAACGTAATTTGGCAACGACAATGTCTCGCCATGTCTAAGCACTCAGCAGAGCAGGCAGCAAACTGCGCGAACGATGGTGATTTCTTATTTTTATTACTATTTGCTTGGTTCACCTCATAGAAGGTTTTGAATGGCTTGCACATAATAGTAATCCTTTAAATACTACACATGCACATACATGCTTACATATATACATATATTTGTGTTTACATGCGGTGCGGATTTGGTGCATCACTCATACGCCATGACGGCCAACCAATACTTGTCTGTCGGCAATTCTTTGACACTCAGTTCAGGTTATCGCAGAACAAAATATTTACGCACAAGTACAACTGTGCTTGTTAGCCTGCATATATGTGTGCGAGTGCAGTGTTTGGATAGCGCAGACGCGGGGAAACGACGACAACCTGCCTACTTAGCTACCAAAAATAATCATAAAATTCAATGACGCGAGGAAATAAGCAGCAAAAAGGCAAAACTAATTGTAGCAATAACAATTTGTTTTAGGAATGCCAGCGAGCTTTTCAATGTCTTTACGCACATTCGTTTGCATCTGTGCCCAGAAAGTCTTCTGCAATGATCCCTTCTTATGCGGTTTAATTCAAGAGAGCGGGTTTTAGAAACATTTCCATATCACCAAAACCATTCGTTTTCGAAAACAAATTTACTATGACTTTTCGTTTCTTCTGGTTCATACTATTACCTATTACCTGCTTAAATACTTTGTATTTCTTTTTAAGGTATTGTATCGCAAATATCTCGCAGAGTATTTGTAGCAGCTTTTTTAATATTAAGGGGGGAGCCTGGTTTATAAGGTCAAAAAAATAAATTCTTGTTGTTTTTTTTTTTTGTTTTAAGCGATTCCTAATATATTTCAGAATATTCACACAAAGTTACAGAGCCTAATTCTCAATATTTCCGCAGATACAAAGCCAAAGGTAGGCGAGCGTTAGGTAGTTACGCTGTGACCGGACAGCTATTGTACAAACTTTATCTTCTTTTCTCGACTTTTCATTTTTATGATTTCTTTGAATTGGCGTACATGAATGAAAAAAAAACGAATGAACCTTCTGAAATGAATCATAGCTTGTTACCTTCAGTATTAAATTCTCTTCTATTTGAACTAACAAAATAGATAAAAAAAAAAATTTCAAGATTTTTATACCAAGTTGAAGTGAATTTTTTTTTATAGAAAGGCATTTTTTTCTTTAAAACCTCCAAAAAGTTGAAATTTTGGAATTTCTCTCAGTTTTCTTAGTTCATCTAGAATAAAAAATCATGATAATTAGAAATCCATTTGAATTTTTTGCTTTAGATAATAATTACGAGCTGTATCTTGTACGCCAGTTGGAAACTCCAGCGTTGCAGCGCTCTACTAATTTCTATGTTAAACATTTTTTTCAACTTATTTTAACCAGTACAAAAATTGTTTATACTTTTTAAATGTTCATTAAAAGATAGAAAAAACTTTGCAGTGCTAAATTAATTTTTTCCTTAAAAAAAAAAATCGCAAAGAGATGCAATTTTAGACCTCATAAGCCAGGCTCCCCCCTTAAGCGCAATATGTTCGAGCATGTTTTTTGTCTTGCAGGCTATGAATAAGCTGATGAAAAAGTAACTCTACAAGGTGGTGCAAAATTATGAAATGATGAAAATCTGATGAGTTGCTAGTAAGCCTTTGGCTGTCTAAAATAACACAATTACCAAATGTTCTAACAAACATCCTAATATTGGCGTTCCGTGTATTTTAGACTCCGGTTGTAGACTCCGTAGTCTTTTACACTAGCCCGATATGGGCCGGAGCTAAAACGACCAGCATACAATATGCAGCACAGGTATTTCGCCGAAGTGCAATAAGGGTGGCTTGTGGCTACAAAACGGTCTCGAGAGACGCAATAGGCGGTATTGCGGGCAAACTACCAGCCGACATTCAGGCAAAGGAATTGAGCCGTCTCTATGGCAGGCAACGGGCTAAGCCGTCATTAGAAGAAACAGCTGAAGAGAGACTGCATTCGATAGAAGAATGGCAAAGCAGATGGGATTCGTCAACTAATGGGCGTTGGACTCATAGGCTTACTTCAAATATTAGCCAACGGGAAACACAGATACGTTGACTACTATCTCACTCAAATACTGAGTGGTAACGGTTGTTTTTTGGAGTACCTCCATCGATTTAATCTCGAGGAAGACGTATTATTCTACTGCGATCGTTTCAGAGAGGAACGCTTAACGCTTGAAGCCCTTCTGGGTGGTAAGCTGTGCCTGGAAAAACTAATCACTAAGATGATCGCACCAAATACTTGCTGGAGGGTTATATCTTCAACGCACAGAGTGGCAACGCAAAACGCAGCGAAGAATTCAGCAGCAGCTTTTGACTGGAAATAGACTGCTTACGAACTGACGACTAATCACAGACGCCTGAGCCTAGTACTCAAGACTGTATCCGACTGCGACACGTCGGTAATACTTACGTCACCTTTTCCGATGTTCCATTTGCTGCAGAACAACTTATGAAGTGGAAGCAATGGATACTATCGATAGCGTATAACCTCCATACGCCCAAGTAAGAGGAACCTGGACGCAGGTACCTGTTATGTCAATAGACATAAACGCGGCTCCACCTTGACGAAATGTTACTACGGCCCCGGAATTCAGCCCCCCGGTCTACAGGAGCTGTATGACATAATCGCTGCTTTTTCAAATTCAAAAAGTAGCCTTTATAAATTCTCTCTCGAATCTGGGATAAGTACGACGTCATCTGCATAGTAAATTATATTTATTTCCGTGATTATTTTATATTTTTAACGACGCTTATTATTTCATCCACTACGAAAAAGTATGGGACTCAAACTGTCGCTTTGACGAATACCAGTTACAAATTGTAGATTCGTACTTACTAGGTCAGGCACTCGAAGCGTAACCAACTTCAGACCGCTCGCGTAACTGGTGCACGTGCATCAGCTGTCTGATAGTTGGCTAAGTGACGGTCCAGAGTATTGTTTACAAGTGCGCGCAAGCATTTTGTCTATAGCAAATGGCAAAAACAAAATCAGTAATGGATTGCAAACGTAATAGTGTGATTCCATTATATTTGACTTGAGAATCACAGACAGCGATTGTTCGTGAGCTCGAGCCCCTTATAGTAAATACATTTTTTGTTTATCGCACCATCACTCGTTACAATGATACTGGTAGCATCGCGAAGCGTCTTTGAGGTGGTCATCAAAAGACTGTAACGTAACGTGAAATGGTTCAGAAAGTGAAGAAGCGGTTTGAGCGAAATCCCCGACGATGTGCCAATCAAATGGTGAAAGAACAGGAACTACTCGTATCTGACCATAGCATCCGCCGCATACTGAAAAATTAACTCAAAGTCACCTTACCAGATCCAAAAGGCGCATGATCTCACACCAAAGCAGCAACAAGTCAGACTTGAGAGAGCGAAGGAGTTGCTTCGTTTGGCCGAAAGCAGTCAATTTCCGAACATTGTGTTTTCTGACGAGGGAATCGCTCAAATTAAGCAACTCGTAAACTCCCAAAATGATAGGATTTACTTGACCGACTGTTTATACGAAAATTTGAGTCATCGATGGACACCAGGAGGCAGTACCCGCCAGAGATAATGGTTTGGGCCGTTGTAACCGCAGATGGGCGCTCTCCAATCGTTTTTATCGAGTTTGGTGTCAGGGTAAATGCGAAATATTATCAGGAAAGTATTCGGGAGATTGCTTTGAAGCGGAGGGCAGACAAACATTTCGATGACAGACCATGGACGTTTCAACAGTACTCGGCACCGTCTCATACAGCTCGAGTGCACCAAAAATGGCTAAAAAACAACGTTCCGAATTTTATAACATCTACACAATGGCTCTCAAATTCACCAGACGCCAGTCCGATGGATTATTCGTTTTCGGCCATTTTGGAGAGCAAAGTCCGAACTAAAATATGCATCAGTCTCGAGGCGCTGAAAAAGGTCATTGCCCGCGAGTGGGCCAAAATACCTGCAAGTCACATTCGGACGGTTTGCGATTCGTTTCTGGGCCGTCTCGAGGTCATAGTGAAGGCAAAAGGTTGTCGTAGCGAGCAAACGTTAATTGATTCTTAATTTTGTATTATTTTCACACAGTTTTTACTTTGAATTGATTAAAAGTAATTTCCAAACTAAATTTAAAGCCTTTTTAATTGGTTGCACTTCGAGTGCCGGACCCTGTAATTGCCCGTTTGATTTAATGTATGTTGCAATGTTTATATGCAGATCGATGATGGTTGCAATTATGCTGCTATGCACTTTTTTCTGTCTAAGACCACTATTAAGTGCGGGAATGCTTTCGGGAGATCTACGAGGCAGAAGAATGCAGAATAGTTGTATTCTATGGCTTTCTTAACTATCTATCTTTACACTGGAACTCTGAGATTTTGAAAATTATTAAAGCGGAAATTATGCAAGTTGTGAATGGTCCAGGGAAGAAAAGAACTTCTAATGAAATTCATAATTTGCAAGTATGCGTCGAATTTGTTAGTTGTTTTCCTGTTTTGGCTTCACTGAAGTCCACTTCAAACGATTTAAAACGTTAGTTAAAAAAATATTTACCTGAGGCACATTTCGGTAGAATCATAGAAAAAAAAATTTGACTACAGAAATTTCAATATATTTGTTGTTGTAGATATGCAACAATACCGCAATAGATATGCACATACAAGCGCTATTGCCCTTAATGCAAAATAACTAAGAGAACCTTCGTACACACACTCGTGTAGAAGTGCATTTAGCCAAGTACGTACAACATATATACAAACATACATACACATGTAGTCAGTCCGCATGCTATCCGAAATGCATATTTAGAAAATTTTGTAGATTTCGTTTACTCTTGCTCTAGAACATATAAATTCTACGCCGGGGACATGATATTGAATTTATGTAGTTTGCGAAAATGTCAAATTAAATTTTGCTCTAAAATTTCATAGTAAATTATTTTATGCTTCTAAGTGCCTTTCATTTGGTAAAGGGATTGAAAGAGATACTAAAACGAAACAATGTTCTGTCGAGCGGTTCCACTCATTGAAATGCTGCAAATTTGTATTTGCATTCTCTGCCCCAAGGGTGCATTTTATGAAATGCATTGAGTTATATGAGAGGATAAGATTATTTCGATGGATAAAAGATATAATTTAAAGAATTTGTTTGGCAATACCGACACTTTTGGTTTACTGAGTCACATTTGGGCAATATATTCTCAAATTTTCATTGCAAAGTATTGAAAATTGTGCGCGTAATAGTGAATCTTTGAAGGCGACTTGCAAAAAACATATGCAGCACAACTCGCAACGGAATCATGTGGGAGGATTTTTCTCGATTTTTTAACTTTTCGCAGCAGTTGGAAGCCAAAAAACCAATTTTGACTGAAAAAAATTGATTACTTTACTACCGTAAAAAAAACTACTATCAAAAACAAAAAAGCTCCTAGCTACATCTGCGGGCTTATGGGAAGAATTATTAGGTGCGCAACTAAGTTCTCGCTGTTTGTCAATAGCTGTCGCCAGCAGTGCGTACTAGTCGATTCTAACATAACCTAAACGGCATAAACTAAGCTTAGACATATGGTAAACAAACGGCTTCGACACATTAGTGATTTTGTTTTGGTATCATATACTTTGGGTTTTGTGAAATGTCTGATTTTGTGCCGAATAATCGTCACTTGCGGGAAGTTTTGATTTTCCTCTTTCATTCAAAAAAATGCCGGCTGAAGCGCATCGAGAGCTACAAAAAGTTTATGGAGATGTTGTTTTAAGTGAAACAACGTGCCGAGATTGGTTCAGTCGCTTCAAAGACGGTGATTTTAATGTTGACGACCGCCCGCGTGCAAGAAGGCCAAAAACATTCGAAGACGCTGAATTGGGGGCATTGCTCAATGAGGATCCGTGTCAAATGCAAAAAGAGCTTGCTTCAGTATTAGAAGTTACCCGCCAATCCATTTTCAAGCGATTGCATGCTTTGAGACTGATTCAGAAACAGGGGGCTTGGGTTCCTTATGAGTTAAAACCAAGCGATGTTGAACGTCGTTTTTTCGACTTTTCGCCTGTGAACAACTGCTCCAGCGGCAAAAAATGAAGGGTTTTCTTCATCGAGATGGGTGATGGAAAATGGGTTCATTACAGCAATCCAAATCGGGATTCAATTGGAAAGAAAAAAAGAAACTGAAAAAAAGTGTAAGAACCCTACCACTCTTAACTCTTTAACTGCTCTGGGAATATATGTATATGTACAAGGTGGTGCCAAATTAATCACTCTATCGAAATTTTTACAATTTTTGCAAATGGCGTGACACGTCAGTCATATTTGACAATTGTGAACTAGGCAGCAGTTCCCATCCCAGGCTTTCTTTTGTTTTTCGTTGGGGAAGGATTTTTACGTGGCGGGTCCTAAAAATAGCGCACAAACAGATATCCTAGCTTGATTCACCTACTCCCATTAGCTCGCTCGCAAACGGATGCTCGGGAGCTACTCAGAGAAAATCGCCCTGTCCACTCCCACGTGAATGGCAGTCAGGTGCTTTTCCCACTTGCGTGGACCTCTACACACGGAACCATTCATCCAGCAACTTCGTTGGCTGGATCTTCTCGTTCGAATGGAAACAAACAATCCGGCTCTGACAGTATTTTATGCGGCATCAGCTGGTAGTAGTAAAAGAAGAGAAAGGCCTCCTCTGCGTTGGGAAGATGAGGCTTCACTTGGTATGTCCAACTGACGCCGAATAGCACGAGAAAGAAACGACGCACCAATCAAGAAGAAGAAAAAGAAGAGGAAGAAGAAACTAGACAGTTGTAGCATACAAACGAACAAGCAATGGAGCGCGTAGCGATTAACACAGAAGCTTACATTAATCAATACAATTTTTTTATTTATTTATTTGTTTATCAAATCTATTTATCAAAAATTGGATACTTAATATTTTTGCTTCCCTCGCACTTTCCCACTGTCCTATACTTTTGACCTACGTTTATATTATTCTCAAAGGTTAAAGAGAATCCTGATATATACACACCTGGCAGCTACACCCTTTATCTGGTATTTGTCTATTTATGAGGAACTTTTTCATGGCAGAATTACACTCGGAGGTTTGCCATTCCTGCCGAGAGGCGACCGCTATTAGAAACAACTGTTCCTATCATTTACCTGCCATTTTGCTGTTTCAAGTACGGAAATTCGAACCTACGTTTGTCCACTAGCCCAGCGGTGGCTGAATTGACGCGAGTCCCATCTTTCAAGCAGTATACCACCGGTTCTCAAGGGAACCCCAATCCTCGTATTTTGTGGAGAAACCACCTCCAGGGTGCTTTGTCTTAGCCCAACTCAACAGCCCAGTAGTTTTCCTCTATACCACCGTGACCGAGAACCCAAATGAGCCTAATATCGAAGTATTGGGATGCAGTCAGGAGACATTGCAAAAGTTTTATCTCTAGACTCCCTTTATTATTTTGGAATTCCAAAAAGACGTTTCCAGCAAGCCCGAAACCACTTTGTAATGAATTTGACCAAGTTTAATGATCCAATGGGCACCCGAGTCGACTGGGCTGGCTTTATCGACTTTGGTCGCGCATTTAACATATTTCTATTATAGCTAACGACTTGAGCTTCTAGACAGCTTCCTAAAATATAATTTCCTACCGTTTCGTGGATATAATCTTTTTAATATATCCTCGAAAAAGCCACACTCGGGTACCCAACTGAAGGTTCTAGAAAAGGTGTCCAATCAATTTTTAGATTTTTTCCTGACATTTTGAATTTATTAAATCTGAATTTAGATTCACTTTTAGCAACTTTGGGAACTCCGAATTGTAAATTTTCGGTTAGAAGTACCCAATTTTAAAAGAATTATCGCCCCATTGCATCCACCAGTGAATTTGTGAACTTTGACTATCACAAAAACAAATCACAGACCACAGCTCATCAGAAAAACTTAATAAATATGACAAGATATGAAATTTGTCTAATAGTTTTTGGAATTTGTAAAGCAGTTAGAGGGTTAAGACTATGAACGCCACATACAACATAAGCCAATGCCTATGTAACTAATAACTATAGACATCAGACTGCGGCAAGCAACTCTTGAAAATAACTCATTAAAAGGATGGCGCCATCAAAAGCATTTTTATGACCCCAGTCTTTTTTTATTTTTAACTTCATCTGTTCACCCGATTTTGGGAGTTCTGGTTTAGGTTCTTTTATTTTCGTTCATCGAGTGTGGAGGAAAATGGTACCCAGCAATTGACTAGACCAATTTAGCTACTCCCAGTATGTAGCTGCTCTAGTCTTCAACTCAAATATGTTTGGACTCAGTTAACCAAATATCCCCTCAGATCATTTCCACTCTCACCCACCAAAGAATTTAGTCAGATATATATTATTTTTTTAATACATATTTAACCGTGTCGCCAACGCCTTGAAATTCGCCATTGAATTACATTAGCAAAATAGAACTTAAATTTGCTTAAATATCGAATTTGCTTATCACAAAAGTTCGGAAAATAATACCAAAAATATATAATTATATTTTTATATTTTAAATTTTTTCTTCAATTTGGAACATTTTCAGGGTCACTATAAAAAAATGGATTTTTTTTTTCTTTAGATAGAGCACAATGCTACTATGCACTGCTAAAATTCAAACGCTAAATAAATAAGTAAATGAATATGTAAACTTAAAATTGAATAAAAAAAAAAAATCTTAAAAATGCAAATTTTCGAATAAATGAACAAAAAATACATTTAAATTGCATACATACATATATAAATGCTCACTTAAGATAAAAATCTGCCGATAATTTGATTAAAATTGCAAATATTTAAATATTCGCATATAAATATTTCGCTTAACATTCAAATTTGTTTGTAAAAACACTTTCCACACAAACGCACACTAAATCCTATAGTAATTGGCCTATAAACTCACTTTCACACCATCCTAAAACTGCAAATGCATTTCGAAATTATTTTTATTGCCACATATCCCCATCAACCAGCTATCAATATGAACTCGACTACGCCACCAAATCCAAAGCGATCAAAAATATTACTAACAAAGATTACTCATACGCCCGGGCTGCTATTTTTGGAGAATGAAATGACCATTAAAATGTAATAGTGCAAATGGGTATGTAGCTGTTGAATGAGTAGGCGCACATGCATAGAAACGTATTTTCAGAAATATACATATATATATATATATATATATATGTACATATGTCCGGCATACATTTTGCGCGGTAAGTCTTTATGAATGCATTTTAAAGCATGTTAAACTAGAAGTGCATTAGGGCATTCCTTACGAAATGATGTAAAAAGACTCTGACTTATTTGTTAAGCATATTAATCAACATATTAATCAATATACAAATAATAATTTAGATGTGTTTTCTCTCTTTTACTCTTGTTCATATACTTAGAACTGCCTTGTTATGTATCAAATTGGCTTAATGCGTGGCCTGGTTTATTTGCACGAAATTTCCGTTCAATAAAACAGTTGAATGAACTGAGGTAAAAAAACACGTCTAGCTGAACGAACTATACTTTCTTGTAAACGGCGAAGCAAACACCTATATTGGGGCCTCGAGAAATCGTACGATTTGATAAATAGCGAAAACTTATTAGGTGCGAACCTAAGTTATCGCTGTTTGCCAATAGATGCCGCCAGCAGTGTGTGCTAGTCGATTCTAACATAACCTAAACGTCATAAACCAAGCTTAGACATATCATAAACAAACTGTTTCGACACATTAGTGATTTTGTTTTGGTCTCATATACTTTTGTGCCGAATAATCGTCACTTGCGGGAATTGTTGATTCTGCTCTTTCATTCGAAAAAAACGGCGGCTGAAGCGCATCGAGAGCTACAAGAAGTTTATGGAGATGCTGCTTTAAGTGAAACAACGTGTCGAGATCAACGTTCCATCGCTTCAAAGACGGTGATTTTAATTTTGACGACCGTCCGCGTGAAGGAAGGCGAAGACGCCCAATTGGAGGCATTGCTGGATGGGCAATGAGGATCTGGGTCAAACGCAAGAAGAGCTTGCTTCAGCATTAGAAGTTACCCGCCAATCCATTTCCAAGCGATTGCATGCTTTGGGAATGGTTCAGAAACAGGGGACTTGGGTTCCTTATAAGTTAAAACCAAGGGATGTTGAACGTCGTTTTTTCGACGTTTCGCCTATGAACAACTGCTCCAGCGGCAGAAAGGAAGAGTTTTCCTTCCGGGTGATAAAAATTGGATTCATTACAGCAGTCCGAAGAAAGTGATGGGGGCTGCCCGGTCATGCTTCTACGTCGTCGCCTCGGCCGAATATTCACGCTACGAATGTTATGCTATGTATTTGGTGGGACCAACTTGGTGTTATTTATTATGAACTGTTAAAACCAAGCGAACCTATTACTAGGAATCGGTATCGCCTTCAATTATTGCGATTGAGCCGAACACTGCGCGAGAAGCGGCCACAGTACGCGGAGAGGCATGAAAAAGTGATTCTATAGCATGACAACGCTCGGCCTCACGTTGCCAAACCCGTTAAAACATACCTGGAAACATTGACATGGGAAACCCTACCCCACCCGCCATATTCTCCAGATATTGCGCCGTTCGATTATCATGGTCTAGTTGACACATGGTCTAGTTGACCAGCAGTTCCGTTCATATGAAGACATCAAAAAATTGCTTGATTCGTGGATAGCCTCAAAAGATGAACAGTTTTACCGCGACGGTATACGAGATCTACCAGAAAGATGGGAAAAAGTAGTAGCCAGTGATCTGCAATACTTTCAATGATTCACTTGTAACCATTTCTTCAGATTAAAGTTGTATTTTCATCAAAAAAAAAACAGCGAGAACTTCGTTGCGCACCTAATAGAAAAAATGTTGGATGAAGTCTAACGAATTCTAAACTGAAAAATAACATCAGTTTGACTTAATATCAATGTATATATTTTTATAATAATGCACTATACGCCAAAAGCTCCTAAAACTTGGGAAAAATGTACTGAAATTAAATTCAAAATTGGACTGAATTATCCCCTTTTTTTGTTTTCCTTGACTCGCGCGTTAGCCACTTGAGCGATTTGGCATATTTACCAAAGCGCGCCAGTCATTTCATTATTCAATCACATTCCAGCCACTCTTTGGCTCAAAAGTATGCCGATTTTTAGGATTCAAATGATTCTAACCTTGGACTAATTCCTATTCTCACATGAAGTGAGTGTATAAACAACACAGCGAAACGTAAAATTCTTACAATCGTTTGTACGTTACGATCTACTCAAAAGCCATGAACCTCTACTAAGCACATTTTTGAACTGACTTTGGGGTAATTTTTTTCTTTTCACTACTCACTGTAAGGAATTTATGCCACTTTTTGGAACTTCTCAGATTCACATTATATTCATTAGAAAAACTTCACTCGAGTCTTTATTTTTTCTCCCAAACCTGTCATGGTTAGCATTTCTCCTTTTTTCTTCCTCATTACTCAATTTCAACATAAGTGTCTTTCAGCGTCATAATAAACACAGCCAGCAAAAATCTACACAATCACGACGATGCCTTTTACGAAAGCGAATTATTGATAATTTTCGAGGCGTGCACACACAGAGAATCTCAATTTGCCAATATAGGGCACAAGAAGCATATCTGACATTATAGGCACCTTCAGGGTCATCATTTTTATTAATTTGTAAGATTTGTTTCAATAATTATTATGGTTGATAATCCTAAGCAAAATATGTACCATTTTGAAAAAGTGCCTATCTGTGGACTTACATACAGCCTGGACTCAACCACTCAACCATCCGCGAGAGGCAAAACCACAACTTTCAAAAAAGAAAAAATTAAATAAACTCTAAATCTCAATCCTAACCTACCCATAACGTGACATGCCCGGATCACAGTCAAATTCAAAATAAAAGATTAATATTCTAAAACGGGGAAGGATCACTGACATATGCAAGTACAGGGTACAAACATATTATTCTGAAATATGAGAAAAGTAATGTTGAGGAAAAAAAAGTAAAATTAAATATCAAAAATTTCTTTGGGGCTTGTATTAGGAGCAATTCTATTAACTAAAAACACTAAAGCACTAAAAAATATACAATAACATTAATAATAAGTATTTTTTTTGGCATATGTTATGTAGAATGTGCCCAATTAAGACTTTTTTTCTGAAATCAAGGCTGCATATTTTGTGATTAAAAAAATATATATTAATAATAAATTATTAGATTTCTCTGAGACACATGTAGGATGTCCCATTAAAACTGTTTATTTTTTAATTTCCTGAAAAATATTGAAATATAAAAACTTGGCAAAATTAAATTAATAAAGTGCTGTGGTAAATGTACAGGGCGTTGCATTATGACCGCATATTCTGAATTTTGAAGTAAAAAGATAAAATAAAAATTTTACAATCAAAAATAGTTAATTTATTTACTAAAAGTTCTTTTAAAAAATGAAACAAGCACAAATTTAGATTCTTTTAGGTTTGACTTTTTTTATTAAAAAAAAAAAAAAAAAAAAAAAAATTCCAGCATTCAAATATCAACCATGAGCACTTCCTCTTCTTGATTGGCGCGACAATTGCTTACGCGATTTTGGTCAGCCGTTTCTTTTTCGTGCTAACCGGCTCCAGTGGACACACCACGAAGCCGCTGGAACTTTATTCTCTGCGCTATGTCTATAACGTCGTAAAGCTCGTGTACAGTTCATTGTTCCATCGCTTGCGATACTCGCCGTTGCCAAAGTGCAAAGTCCCAAAAATCTTCCACGGAATCTGTCTCTCAAATACTCCAAGATACATACACGCCTTATCGGTTATTACCATCGTCCAAGCTCCTCTATAAATCGGCCAAACAGTCGATTCATGAATGCCTTATAGTTGAGAACGTCGAGATATTGCGCTACAGCCGATATATTCTAAACAAGATGTCTAGTTTTTAGACTGCCAGTCCCTTTTTATACTAGACAGAACCAGTTTTTTTTTTTAATTTTTTTCACCAACCTTTGATTGTCAGCAAATTTTGCGATTTGTTGTTCTTAAAGATCGACCAATTTCATAATAACTTGAAATAATTTTAACATGTTGTCCACTGGTGTAAAATTTTACATCGTGACAATTATTAAAGATGACGCAAAAAAAGTTACAATCTAGGAATTATTTGCTACTGAATTCTCGGCGTCACTTTTAATTACCTTTGTAAGAATGTTTATTTAAAACCAAAAACGTATTTCTTATGTCAAAAAAATATCATTGTAAAAAAAAAGAAATTTAGATGTATGTATGTATGTATTCGATGTATGGCTACCTCATGCTTTTGGGCCCTTGCGCGTATATAATTTGGTTTAATGACGATTCAATTTAAAAAATAGCTTGTCGAAACCCGACTTTCAGCTTCGGAACTCTCTAAGGGCATGTGCTCTTTGCATTTATTACTAAATTAAATACTAATACACATACATTAAATACTAAATTAAAAAAAAAAATAATAATAATAAAACAGCGGCAATTTAAATGGTCTATGACAGTTCACACTGCTATGACCCTAATCTTGTATGACGAAATTTGCGAACCATATTATTGCAAATCCGTGTAAAAAGGGAGTTGTGGCTCGAGGTGGCCTAAAACTATATGGTATTCACATTTGTGAGGCACCAATACAGTTTTATTTTTATTATTATTACTTTTTGTTATTCTAAATAGTACACAGCAGTGAGCTGCTACAATATTTTAAAAAACTTAAAAAAAAATATGTATATAAATTTGATGCGTATATTGCATAAGCCGAGCTGACTATCTAGATGATACCCGGATTACTCATCTCAGCCAAAAAGAGGGATTTGAGGAAAAACGCTGCTGTTTAGAGTAGCTTCCACTAGTTGCTTTCTCTGCTTTAGTAGAATTTAAGCTTTTATTTAAAAAAAATCGCTTTTCGTTTTATTCTCGTTGCGATTGCTAAGCCGTTTGGCGCAGGAAATCTGTTAATGCTGTTTGCAGAGATATCCCACATGTGCACGTTTACTGTTATCTTTATATAAGGTAATTGTCTTGCTGAAATTTTCAGTGGCATTAAGACAAAACAGGCGCTCCATTCCGGCTATTACATGCAAAATATTATATTTCAAAGCTTGAATTCCTTCTTCGAATTTTCATATAAAAAAGGAAGAAAATAATTAAATTGGCTGAACTTGTTGATTAAATTGCTGCGATATGTTGTGAAGTTATATTTTCCAACATTTTAGCTAGGAATGAAAGTATTGTTGTATTGTTTTATTGGTTGTATGGCATGTGGCACTATCAGCTTTAGTCTGTAAAAAGTTATTAATACGACTCGATATCGCACTCCGTTAGTGACAAGCATATTTCAAGCTGAATTGTGAGCTACTTCGATGCCTTTTATTATAATTATTCACGAATGTGCCAGTCGTGTCGATACTATTTGTTTTTTGTATTATGTTTTGTATTATTTTATTGTTATTTATGTCAAAGTGTTTAGGTTTTTTATTAGTAATTTTGGTTTTTTTTGTTTATGTCAAATAGGCACTTGTTTACTAAAGAGATTTAAATTCTTTCAAATTCAAATGTTGGTGGTAAAATTGCAAGAGAGAGGTTCTATTGAACATAGAAAAAGAACTGACAGACCAAAAACTGGATGTTTTGTAGAGAATATAGCGCAAAATGTTGCTGAGCAACCTTCAACATTAAAATCCCCACGAGTTTGTACGATGACAAAATCCGATGAGACATCACTTGGAGTGTCAGAGAGAAAGATTCTGTGGAAGATTTCTGGGCTTTTGTATGAGGTTTACCGCTACATGGACATAGCGCAGCGAATAAAGATCCAACGGCTTCATTTATGTCAAATTCCTAAAATAACCAGACAAAATGGGACACCCTATACATAAACCAAAACAGTATTCATTGGTTATTGCTATATTTTTATTTCTCGATATGATTTTTATGAAAATTAAAAATAGTTTTTTTCCAATTTCCAAACAAGGGGTCTTGCTGGAGCACCCTCTACATATGCCAGAAAGGTGTACTCATTTAACACCTTTAGTTTTCAAGGTTTTTAAGTCAAACTTCGAAAACAACCAGCCAAAATGGGGCACCCTATACATACTCCGAAAAAACACATTATACATTTTTTATTGCTATTTTTTTATTTCTCGATATAATTTTTATCAAAATTAATATATTACTCTTTTAATTTTTTTTTTAATTTCCAAGCAAGGGGTCTTGCTGGGACACCCTGTACATATGCCAGAAAAGTTTACTCATTTAATATCTTTGTTTTTCAAGGTTTTTATGTCAAACTTCTAAAACAACCAGCCAAAATGGGACACCCTATACATACCCCGAAAAAAAACATTATACATTTTTCATTGCTATACATATTTTTATTTCTCGATATAATTTTGATCAAAATTAAAACTTTTTTTTTCATTTTTTTTTTCATTTTCAAACAAGGGGTCTTTCTGGGACACCCTGTACATATGCCAGAAAAGTTTATTCAATTAATATTCTTATTTTTCAAGGTTCTTATGTCAAAGTTCTAAAATAATCAGCCAAAATGTAACACTATACCTACCCCAGGAAAAACAGTACTCAATTTTTTATTGCCATATTTTTATTTATCAATATTATTTTTCTCAAAATTGAAATTTATTTTTAAAATTTTTTTCAAATTTCCAAGCAAGGGATCTTACTGGGACACCCTATACATATGCCAGAAAAGTTTACTCATTTAATATTTTTATTTTTCAAGGTTTTTATTTCAAATTTCTAAAACAACCAGTCAAAATGTGACACCCTATACACACCCCGAAAAAAATCACACATTTTTTTGTGCTATATTTTTATTTCTCGGTATGATTTTTCTGAAAATTCAGAATGGGACACCCTTTGTAAGCCCCAAAGAAATTTAGTCATCTATTATTCTTAATTTTTATTTTTCAATAGTTTACTAGAGTTGTAGGGTCTCTCATATATTTTCACGCATTGATTTCTCTTCCTCTTATTCTCTTCTTCTTCTTCTTCTTCCTCCTCTTTACACAAACAAACTTTTCACTCACCATTTAATCCAAAGTATGTACGTTGGTGAGTACTTAAAACTGCACGACTTTCACGTAGCTGACGTCAATGTCGCATTGGTGGATGATTGTATTTGTAATTATTTTTATTATTGTTGTTGTTGTTGTGGAGCAGACAGCTGAGCGACACATTTAGGCGACAAGCAAACGTACGAAATGAATTTCAGCAGTGTGAAGTGAAGAAGTAGAGGAGCAACGGAAAAAACGCTTGATTATATCCATAGAAATATTTTTTTGTTGAATATTGAATTTTTTTCTATTTCATTTTGCGGTGCACTTAATAATACGGACTTAATTTCTTATTTTCTTTTGTCAAATCACTATTTGCGTTACTTTTTTATTTCGCTTATTTTCGTTATTTTTGTTATTGATTTATTGCATTTTTTCTTAACACTTTCGCCTTCACTTCACTTTGAGTGCTTTACATCTAAATCCACTGCTTAGCGCCGCTGCCGCTGCTCCACAAACACACACACACACTCACGCCTCTAAAACAAAATATGAAAGAAGAAATCCCAGCACGCTACCTTTCGATTACTGTTGCCGCCGTTGTTGTTGTTTGCTCACTAACACTTATCGCGTACAACTGAGGATCTGCGCTTTGCACTGATTTATTTCCAAAACATACACAAACTCGAAATTTAATAGTGGCGTTGAAAATTAGATATTTCGCGCCACCTAATTTTTTAATGCAAAGTATTTTTTTATTTTTTTTTTTTTGTGTTTTGGTATTTTAAATTTTCATTTCATTTTTTTCACACTTTTCTAAAATTACACTTTATGCTATTTGCCATGCTTGCGCTGTAGAAAAATCTTATTTTTGCAAAAATAAATTTTCAGCAATTTCACCTTTCCTGTAAATGAACAACATCAAAATTTCTTTAGCACTTCAACAGCTCATTAATGGTTGCGTTGTGGCGCGTGAACGGAGGTCATTGGTGTGGCCAAGGAAATTCATTGCTTCGGTGGTCGCTCAAGCGCTTATTGTTAGGTTAGTCGCTGTTACTAGCACCGATGGCAATTTGTTGTTTTCGCAGGTTGTTTGCAAGTGACAAAAGAAGTTCATAAATTTCGATGTTAACAACTTTCATGGGCGGTGATGTGGCTTTTGTAGGCGACTTAGGAAACAGATGAAGGAGAAGTGTTCAGGTGATGCGCAGTTGCAGATTATATTTCGAATATTAAAATATTTTTATTTTACTTGCCGGTGCTTTTTATTTTACGGCATAAAATTAATTTCAACTTTTATTTGAAATTCTGAACTATAATTTAGAATTTACTATCGCTTACTCACTTACTCTCACACTTTACTTATACTTTCAATTTAAGCCTTAAAAAACAATATTTTTTCTTCTTACCAATTGAACAATTAACTGTATTAAGCGCAAAAAAAAACCAAAAATACCCGCCCTACTATTCTCATCTTCAGATCCTTTTTTATATTTCCGTTAAGTCGTCAATGCGCTTACGCACATTTTTTTGCTTACTGTGTTTACGTCTGCAAGATAAGCTGAGACAACAGAACTTCCGCTCACGTTATCGCTAAGCGGTAATTGAGTCATCTACACCAGATTCTGACAGATAATTACAAATGCATCCTCTCATTTTACACCACTTGACTACAGCAGAGGTACCAAAGCAATAAAAATATTTAATGTAGCGACTTCTATGGCGCGCATCTCAAAGGGCTGCGATGCGCAATTTAATGGTGGATCGCAAGTAATGGCACCTCCCAACTCTTGTAGTCAATCCCCTTTGTACGTCTTCCCGTGCCGATGCTGGTAACCGAACATGAAGACCGAATAGGCAGGTTTTTCATAACTTGTAAACCTTGGCGGCCGCCGTAGCCGAATGGGTTGGTGCGTGACTACCATTCGGAATTCAGAGAGAACGTAGGTTCGATTCTCGGTGAAACACCAAAATTAAAAGAAAAAGAAAAACATTTTTCTAATAGCGGTTGCCCCTCGACAGGCAATGTCAAACCTCCGAGTGTATTTCTGCCATGAAAAAGCTCCTCATTCAAATATCTGCCGTTCGGAGTCGGCTTAAAATTGTAGGTCCCTCTATTTGTGGAACAACTTCCAAGACGCACACCACAAATAGGAGGAGGAGTTCGGCCAAGCACAGAATAAGAGTGTACGCGCCAATTATATAATATATATATATATATAGTATCTTATGAATCTACTGTGAGATTTTCATGCCGAAATTCCCAATATTATAATTTCTACAGCCATTAACTTAGGTAGAGAGTGGTCCGCGTACTCCTGTTCCTCAAACTTTAAACTCATCTGGAAACGACATTTTTCGCCACGGCAGAGATGAAACAAAAAAAATCAACCGAATCACTTGAAATTATATTGATCACAGCGCTATGGCTACCGTCGGGGCTAGAATCATACTTTTATTTATAAAGGGTGGTTAAATTTTAAAGGCCAATGTTGAATGTAAACCACATCTAAATGTCAAGTGTTTTTCTGCATTTCATTCAACACTTATCAATTTCAGACTAATTCAATTTGAACCATTGAAAAATACACAATTGAGCAACACGAGAAAGTTATTCAGACTTATTATGAAAACGGGCGTTCAAATCAAAATACATATCGCGCACTTCATCTTCAGTGATGAGGCACATTTTCACCACAGTGGATTCGTCAATAAGCAGAATTGCCGCATTTGGGCGAATGATAATCCAAGAATGATTGCCTGATTGCCGAAAAACCAATGCACCCACAAAGAGTGACTGTTTGGTGCGGTTTATGGGCCGGCGGCATCATAGGGCCGTATTTTTTCCAAAATGAGGCCGGTTAGGCAGTTACTGTGAATAGTGTTCGCTATCGTGAGATGATAACGAACTTTTTATGGCCCGAATTGGAAGATATGGATGTGGACGATATGTGGTTTCAACAGGACGGTGCCACTTGTCACACAGCTAACGAAACAATGGCTCTTTTGCGCGAAAAATTTGATGGCCGAATAATCGCACGTCGCAGCGATGCCAATTGGCCGCCAAGATCATGTGATTTGACACCGTTGGACTTCTTTCTTTGGGGTTATTTGAAAGAAAAGGTGTGCGTCGATAAAGCAGCAACAATTCAAGAGCTTAAGGATGAGATGGTTCAGCACATTAACGGCATAGAACCTCAATTATGTATGCCTCAGCGTCATCGAAAATTTGGACCATCGGATGGAGGTGTGCCGCCGAGGCCGCGGTGGCCATTTGGCCAATATTTTATTCTGTGCATAATTGAGTTATACTAATATTATCATAATAAAGAGAAATGATAATAATTTCTTAAAAACATTGTATTTTATTCAAAATCAAAACCGGCCCTTGAAACTTAACCACCCTTTATAATTATAATTTCCTATTTTTTACACTAAAAAACTAGTGAAAAACTACTCTATTTTATTCGCTTTTTTCAATTTTTAATTCTCTCGATTTATTCTAGTTCCGACCATAACTGCACACTTTCTGACTATGAATCTACTTGAATTTTGTGTTTCAGATGAGTAGAAGTCTCGAAATCACCTACGCCGTCCGGGTCCGATTTTTCAAGAGGGTCATCTTCAACGACATTTTTATAATAATAAATATTGTTTTTAAAACAAAAAATACATTTTTTTGTATGCGCAATAGATGTAGTAATAAACACGAAAAGTTGAAGTATCTTTTTTTTCATTTTTAATGGCAATAAAAATCGCGAAAATAGGTGAAATTTTCGAGCTGTAGGCTAGCGGGTCCCCTTAAAATTATGTTTTCTTAAAATTGACTTTAGTAACTTATTTTTTCAATTTATTAACTTTAGTTTATTTATTTAATAGCTTTTACTTAAAACTTTCTTAAAGATGTTTTTGATTTAAATTTTTATTTTATTTTTTTTTTCTTATTTTAGTTCAAATAAATAATTGGCTAAATATTTTAAATTTGTTCTGAAATTTTTTTGATTGTAATTTAGTTAAAACTTTTTTTATTTATTTTTTTTTTGTGTGTTTATAATTCGCTGATTTCAATTTAATTAATGAATTGGCTCCATTTGAAATTTGTTCCGAAATTTTTTTGACTTAAATTTAGTTAAAACGTTTTTCATTTATTAAATTTTTTTTTTTTTTGAGTTTATAATTCGTTGATTTCAGTTTAATTAATTAATGGATTTTATTCAAAATTTTCTTAAAACTGGTTTTGATGTAAATTGAAGATTTTTTTTATTTCAGTTTGGTTAAAAGATTAACTTCTATTTTAATATTGTTGAAATTTTCTTGAAATTTAAATTATTAAGCATTTTAATTTTTCGAAATTAGTTAAGAGCGTTGCGAATACAGAATTGTTTTCTCTTTTTTTAACATTTTCCAAATGCTCTGTACAGGCACTGTTACACTTTTTTTATTGAAAAAAATTTATTAGTCGAATCGACCAGCTCAATAGCGATGCGTTAGTGTTAATATGCTTCTTCTTCTCCAGCAGATAAATTTCTTCTGCTTAAAAAAAATATTTCAAACTCAACGGATAATATTTCTTGTTTCCCACGTTTCTCACTTTGTAATTGCATAGATGCTCATCAATCTATGTTTGTAGCTTATTTATCCACTTTCCACCAAAATTCTGTACCAAAGTATGTTTACCCAAACAGCTCATCTTTGTCACATTTATGTAACTGCATTTATTTTTTTTTTTTTTGCTCAAATTACTGAAGAACCAATATATTAAATCACATTTTCTTCTACGCGAAAAAAGTGATAATTAAAATTTCTTCTTCACAAAAAAATACAACGAAAAATTCTTTCAACGCCATCGCACACACTAAATAATTTTTTTTTTTGTGCGATATCCAAACTGAGATACGTGCGAAAAAATTTCAATTCTGGGAAACGTATAAAAAAATATCAATACAATCCACAATTGTCTTCTCTGTTGCTATCCCTACTACCACACACGGGTTATTATTTTTGTTGTCTTATCGTCACAGCTCATTTGCGCAATTCGTGGACGCGCGTTAGCTCGTTCGTTCGTTCTAAGTGATCTCAACAGCGAATTTAGACTGAGCTAGTTGCAAAACTTTTTGAAAATTTTCGTTGACAATTTTCTCAATTTCCCGCACCACACACACAAACACACTTGTGCGCACCTTTTGCACTTTGAGATTCTGTTGCGCTGAAGAACAGCTGCCGAATTAGATTTGCTATGCTTCCTTTTTGTTTCTCTCATTCCATTTTTTTGTTTGTTTTTTTTTTTGTTTGTTAATATTATTGCACTCACTTTTTCATAATGTCGCGCAAGTTTTACCCCCGCATGCTTATGATGTGCATAGCAGTACTAAATGCATACAAACATACATGCATGCATAGGCGTTTGGTACCCGGGCGTATGAGTTACATTCACTCCCTCTTGCTTTTATTTTGCTTTCGTGACGTGGTGCTGTCTCGTCACAGTGACGTCACATAATTGCCTTAAACTGATTGCTGTTAGTGTTTTTCCTTTTACTGTTTGTTGTTGTTGTGAATTTTGTTTTTGTTTCTGTTGTCGCTGATGTCACAACCGCATCGCGCCATCGCGACTATCACAACGTGCGCCTTTGCTATTTTTAGATAAAATTCCCCTGCCGCCGTGGCTCCTGCGCTATTTTTCTCTACAGTTCACACATTTAATCATCATATTATGCTTTATTATTTTCTTCTTATTAATGTCGACGTTTGCCTGTCTTTGATTTTGTTTTTGTTTTTCGCGTTGTTTTTTGCTTTTCTTTTTTGTTACGTTTTGTCCTCAACGCTTTTCAAGTTCTCTTGCTTTCATCATTATTCACTTATTGCCTAACATTGTTGTTGCCGGCTTTTTCTTATTTTTTTCGCTTATATCTTTATTTGTGTATTATCGTTGTTGTTGTGCGCGCTGTTGTCACGGTTGTCACTTGCTTCTGGGACTATTTTTAAAAATATTGCCATAGCTGCGTTCGCCTTCGCCTTGGCAGCGATGTTTGTCAATTTTTTTGGTGTTTGAAGATAATTGAAAAAGTGCAGATCAGTCTGAAAATAGCAAAACAATAAAGTTTCTACAGTGGGTGAAATAGCAGAAAAATTTTGATTGTCAGTAAATCTGTAAAATATATAGGGAAATCTAAATAAAGATAAGGAATTAAAGAAATTTTTAATTTTTTATTTGAGCATTTGACTATTTGAGCTTAACTACACCTTACCGGATATTTCTAATGCTAATCTTTGCGTATAAAAGTACACCTGCATTCATAACAATAGTAACGCAATATATTACAAAATGTTCAGAAGTTTTGTTTAACTTTTTTCTATAAAAGTATTACAATATGATTATTATAATATTCTTACAATTTTACACCATTGGAAAGCCTCTGCATGGTAGATGGCTTGAGTGTAACACCCGTTTTAATAGGGGGTTTTTATTAAAAAAATTATTTTATTTAAAACTATGTATTACCGCATAAGTAGCAAGCAAATTTAAGAAAATATATTCCGAATAGCATTTTTTAGGGTTGCCAACTGTTGTTGAAAAAAAAAGTATTTAATTAAAAAATAACAAGTATCAAGCATATGAAAGTAAATTAAAAAAAATACCGAAAATAATTTTTTTAGTGCTGCCACCTGTTTTTATTAATAATATTTTATATAAGAATTTTATTAAAAAATAGGAAATATTGCAGCATAAGTATTAGATAAATTAAAACAAATTCCGAAAATAATTGTTTAGTGTTGCCACCTGTTTTTTTTATTTTATTACATAATAACAAGTATTACAGCAAAAGTGACAAGTAAATATAAAAAAAAACTATTCCGAAAAGCAGTTTTTAACTGTTGACATCTATTTTTATTAAAAAAAATTGTTTTATTAAAAAATAGCAAGGATTGCAGTATAAGTATCAAGCAAATCTTTTTAAGAAAACTGTATTCCGAAATGCATTTTTAGTGTTGCCACCTGTTTTTATAGAAAAAACAGTATTTCATTAGAAAATACCAAGTATTACAGCAAAAGCATCAACCTAATTTATTTAAGACAAATGTAGTCTGAAATGCATTTTTCCAGTGTTGCCACCTGTTTTTATAGAAAAACCAGTATTTCATTAAAAAATACCAAGTATTACAGCAAAAGCATCAACCTAATTTTTTTAAGACAAATGTAGTCTGAAATGCATTTTTCCAGTGTTGCCACATGTTTTACAGAAAAAACAGTATTTCATTGAAAAATACCAAGCACTATAGCATAAGCATCAGGCTAATTTATTTAGAAAAAATCTATTCCGAAACGAATTTTTTAGCGTTGCCACCTGTTTTTATTAAAAAAATTATTTTATTTAAAAATAGCAAGTATCAAGTAAATTTAAAAAAATCTATTCCGGAAAGCTCTTTTTAATGTTGCCACCTGTTTTTTACTTAAACAAATATATTTTAATAAAAAATAACAAGTCCAATATCAAACTAATTTTTTAAAGAAAACTCTATTCCGAAAAGCATTTTCTTAGTGTTGCCACCTGTATTTTATTGTAGACCTACCAGCTTATCACATATTTTAGTGAAATACGAAAATCTCGGTTTCAGTGATCAATTTTTAAGCCCGCTTAAAAAATATATTTTAGTTGGGTGTTGCCACACAATCTTTTTTAGAAACTAAGAAATTGCCTAGAACGAAATATTAAATGTATGAAAATATAAATCAATGCTAAGGTATAAACAATAAAATTTGTAAATGGTGTTGCCACCTAGTTTAAACTAAAAAAAATATAGTTAATAACTAAATTTAATTTGCGGTTTCATAGAATGAGCAAAACTTTAATTAACATATTTAATTCGATATATTTTTTTTAAATTGTTGTTGTTTAGTTTGAAAAGTATTGAATTCGGCTTATAATATACTCGTAATATATAATATTTATTTAATCTCCTCTTTAAATTACCCTTCACAAATCTCCAAAAACATGATAACCTATGATTTATTTAAAACAAAAAAAACTTCGTTCAAACCATGTTTTCCATGGATCCTGAAAATACTAAAGGGTGGTCGGGTTGGAGGTAACCTTTCCAACAGGGTTATTTTGGCATATCACGCGTGACTACTGTCAAACTAAATACATAATATTTTTCAGTATTCATTGACATTTTATCATGGAAAGACTTACGACTCTAAAATGTCTGCAAATCGCTCTTTGTGAAAATCGACGCTCTGTGGAAAGTGTTCATCGCGCGCTTAGGCCAACTTATGGCCCGAATTTTGTTCAGCGATGAAGCCCATTTTCTGGCTACGTCAGTAAGCAAAATTTTCGTATTTGGGCCGCAGCCATTGAAGAACAGTCATCACATCCATTCAAAACAACCGTTTGGTGCGGCCTAAGAGCTAGAGGAATCATCGGCTCATATTTCTTCAAAGAAGAGGCTGGCGCCAATACAACAGTGAATGGCGAACATTTACGCATCATGACAAGCGACTTCACGACGCCCGTGATCTCCACAACATTTGGTTTCAACAAGACGGCGACTGGCGCTACTTGTCATATTTATTTCTAGATTTACTCAGAATAAATAAATAAAAATATGGAAAATAGAAAATAGAAAATATTCCACAAGGTATAATATCGGATTTCCCTTTCTGCACGTTGCTTAGTAAATCGTATGCCATTTCGTTTCAGTCACTTTGAGAAAATATTTATAAAACTCTTATTTTCAGACTTCTACGTCAACTCTCGGTAGAAGGAATTCCACTCCTAGTATTTCACACCTGTTCCTGTCCTTGACATTTCCAAGCCTGTCAAGTACGCTGCCATATGACTTTTACCATTTTAATACACAGAACAAAAATACCTAAAACTAAATTTACTCATGCGAAATGAATATGCAAACTAAAAAGCAAATACAAAAGAGAAAATGAAAAAAAAATTTTATAAAATATAATATATTGCGAATATTTTGCAGACAATCAAGGCAAACATTTGTCATTTTCCTCATGTTAGTGAACATTTCAACACATTTCGCCCTTTCGCTCCGACAGCGAAAGAAGAGCAGAAACATAAACGGCAAAAAATGCCATGTGCAGTACCTTCAATGTTTCTAAAAAATATACTCATATGTACATATGTGTTTTTACTTACATAAATGTATGTATGCATATCTAAATGCGTGTTTAGTCATTTATTACTAATGCAAATTTTCTATGTATATAACCCCAGCCGAGAAATCAGTGGTCGTGCTGACCAGTTTTGAGCTCTGCATTGATATTAAAGGATTCGAGCTGGCAATGAGCTTTTCTTCAGTTAATCCTCATGGATCATGTGTGTACTAATCAAGTGTAAAGAATGAGTATGAATTATAATCTTATAAATATATGGAGTGGTTTTTTAAGAGCTTGAGAACTTATAATGATAATACAAAACAGAATTATATAGGACTATGAATAAGTTCGTGCGGTTTTTTTTCGAAATTTGAAACTTTATTGACGTAAAATGGTTACAAATTTAATATTCAAAATATTGTCCATCGCTTACTACTACTTTTTCCCATCTTTCTGGCAATTCACGGATTCCCTTTGTGAAAAATTCGGTCGGTTTTGCCGCAATCCACGAATCGATCCATTTTTTGACTTCATCGTAATTACGGAAGTGCTGGTCAGCCAGGCCATGTTGCATCGATCGGAAGAGATAGTAATCGGATGGCGCAAGGTCTGGACTATACAGCGGGTGGGGTAGGACATCCCATTTGAGCGTTTCTAAGTATGTTTTGACCACTTGTGCAACATGTGGCCGAGCATTGTCATGTTGCAAAATAACTTTGTCGTGTCTATCGGCGTATTGCGGCCGTTTTTCTCGCAGTGCTCGGCTCAAACGCATCAATTGTCGTCGGTAGACATCCCCCGTAATCGTTTCATTCGGTTTCAGTAGCTCATAATACACAACACCCAGCTGGTCCCACCAGATACACAGCATAACCTTCAGGCCATGAATATTCTGCGCCGACGTCGATGTTGAAGCATGGCCAGGGTATCCATACGTTGCCCGACGTTTTGGATTGTCGTAATGGACCCACTTTTCATCGCCAGTCACAATTCGATGCAAAAAACCCTTTCTTTTGTGCCGTTGAAGCAGTTGTTCGCATGCCATAAAACGGCGTTCAACGTCTCTTGGCTTCAATTCATACGGCACCCAATGGCCTACCTTTCGGATCATTCCCATGGCTTTTAAACGTTTGGAAATGGTTGATTGATCAACTCCCAAAGTTTTTGCAACCTCTTCTTGCGTTTGAGCCGGATCTTGATCGAGCAATTCCTCCAATTCGGTATCCATGAACTTTGGCGGCGCACCCTCGCGTTCTTCGTCTTCCAAGCCAAAATCACCACTTTTAAAGCGTGCAAACCACTTCTGGCACGTTCGCTCAGATAGAGCATGCTCACCATAAACTTCCACCAAGATACGATGACTTTCGGCTGCTTTTTTCTTCATATTAAAATAATGAAGAAGAATTCCCCGCAAAAACACATTATTTGGCACGAAATTCGACATTTTCAAGTGTGGTAAAAATATTGTTGTTTACGCTTCAAATAAAAAACTTATACTGACGTTTGTGCCTTACGACAGTAGCTCTCCAATGAATGTTTGGAAATGTGGATCGATGGAATAATAATCAAGTTACGCCATCTGTTGTAAAACCGCACGAACTTATAAATAGACCATTAGTTGAAATAATTGTTTTTTTCATCGCAATATTGCACGCTGTCCAACAGGCTACTAAAAATACAGGAAAATACATAATTTGTACCGATAGGCAATCCTGCTTTCATACCATCAATTACTGCAATAACACCAATAACATCACCAGCTGCATTAAAGACAATCTCATCTCCTACCCAAATAAGATAGAGATAATGTGGGTACCAAACCACACCGGCATTGGCGGCGATACCTACGCAAACAAAATTCCCAAGGACACCACTTTCATCCCGACTGTGACTCATCCCGACAATCACATTCAGCCTCTTCATCAAGAGTGACATATATCGCCTAGGTAACCAAACAAAGTACACCAAACTGGCGCTTGATTGGATAAATTACAACCATTATTACTCCAGAATCAGCCCAACCCGCACCAAACCTGCCTACCCTTCGTCCATACCAACAAACCTTCTCACACCTTTTATACGCCTCCGAAGCGCACACACAATACTCACACCTGTTCAACTCCCAGAAAGAGGCCGGACCAACCTTAGTCCCTTTTGTAATGCTTCAACAAGCGTTCTCCATCTAATTGCTTTCTGACCAGAACTCGATGGCAAAAGGCAACAGAATTTCGTTAGAACTGACCCCACCTCACTTCTTATGAACCCATCTGAAAAAAACGCAAGAACAATGTATAGATTCCTAAAAAACGTCGACCTACTCAGAGGAGTTTGTTGAGACACTCACCTGCAGATCTCTGTGTATGCCATCATTCCGAGCAAACCAAGGTGATTCAAGGATATTACGGAACACCTTATTTTAAAAGCGTTCTATCATCTCAACATTACTTTTCCCTGTGCATCCCCACATCTGGACGCCAGAGATCCATGCAGATTTAACAGTCTGATTGTAAAGTAATTTGAGTTTCTGCCGACAAGCCAATTATGTTTTTTTTTTCTTCCATATTCATCTCAACTATTTTAATGTTAATCTGTCCCTTCCATTTAAGCTTGGCGTCTAGCTAATGCCCAAGTACTTAGCGCTACAAGCGTGTGGAACGTATAACGCGTATAATTTCTTTTAAGGGGTTACATGGGTTTCGTGGGTTCAAAAAATCGATTTTTTTTTTTGGCTCATTTATTTTTACAACATCTCAAAAATATTATCCTAAATTTTTAAGTCGATTCGAATGATAGTTTCGGAGATACAGCCTTTGAAATGTGTGCGCTCCAAGCCACTTTTATTGCTACTCAAAACTTTAAACGCGTTTTTCTCGGAATCGTGTTTTCAAAGTCGGTTGTGAAATGTTCTCGAACACTACTCAACCGATCTTGATGAAATTTTACGCAGGTGTTCGAGGTACAATTTACTCGTGCTTGGACGAAGGATTTTTTTTTTTTAATTACAACTATTTAAAAGAAACAAAAATGTCAAGGAAATTTGATCGAAATTTCTTTTTTTTTGGAAAACTGTCTGCGAAAATTCCAATATTTACTTATTTGAATGGGGTGCAAAATTGCATACCCACAACTTTTCTAACTATTCCGAATTAAAAAAAAAATACTTCAATAAACAGTAAATAAAAATTCACAGCTTTGCAATATGTCGCGCTCCTATTATTGTGGACACAGGTACACAGATTTACCGACGAGAATGCACATAACCAAAAATTGGCCACTTTAAAAAAAGGTGAAGATGTTCAACAAAAATACTCAAATACTCATAGTATACCATATAGGGTCCGGCACTCGAAGTGTAACCAACTTCTAATTGCTCGCGCAGCTCGCTAAATGACACTCCAGAGTATTGTTCACAAGCGCGCGGAAGCATTTTGTCGAGAGTAAATGCGAAAGAAAATCACAACAGGCGATTGTTCGTGAGCTCGAGCATCTTAACGCAAATAAAGTGTTTATTTATCGCCCCATTACTCGTTACAATGATTCTGGTAGCATCGCGAAACGTCATGGCGGTGGTCATCAAAAGACTGCAACGACGCGTGAAATGGTTCAAAAAGTGGAGAAGCGACTGGAACAAGATCCCGGACAAAGTGCCAATCAAATGGCGAACGAACTGAAAATATCTGACCATAGCATCCGCCGCATTCTGAAAAATGATCTCAAAGTCAAGCCTTACAAGATCCAAAAGGCGAATGATCTCACACCAAAGCAGCAACAAGACAGACTTGAGAGAGCGAAGGAGTTGCTTCGTTTGGCCGAAAGCGGTCAATTTCCAAACATTGAGTTTTCCGACGAGAAAATTCCTCAAGAAAATTCCTCTTGAGCAAATCATAAGCTCCCAAAATAACAGGGTTTATTTGACTGACCGTTCATACGAGAATTTGAGCCATCGATTGATCACCTGGAGGCAGCATCCGCCACAGGTAATAGTTTGGGTCGCCGAAACCGCAGATGGGCGCTCTCGAATCGTTTTCATCGAGCGTGGCGCCAAGGTAAATGCGAAATATTATAGGGAAAGTATTCTCGGCGTTGCTTTGAAGACGTGGGCAGTCAACATGGCAGACCATGGACGTTTCAATATTACTCGGCACCATCTCACAAAGCTCGAGTGAACCCAGAATGGCTAAAAACAATGTTCCGAACTTCATAACGCGCACACAATGGTTATGAAATTCACCAGACGCCAGTCTGGCGGACTATTCGCTTTGGGCCATTTTGGAGAGCAAAGTCTGAACTAAAAGATTCACCAGTCTCGAGACGTTGAAAAAAGCCATTTTCCGTGGGTGAGCCAAAATACCTGCAAGTCACATTCGGGCAGCTGGCGATTCGTTTCTGGACCGTCTCAAGGCCATAGTCAAGGCAAACTGTGGTCATATAGAGCAAAAGTAAATGATCTTTAATTCTGTATTATTTCCACACATTTTTTACTTTGAGTTAAATAAAATTAGTTTTCCAAATTAAATTTATGGTATTTTTATTGATTATACTTCCAGTGCCAGACCCTATACTTCCAGTAGTAAGTGTTGGCCTCAATTTTCTCAACCGGTGGCAAAACTGTAATTTGCAGGTAAATTCGTAAAAAAATATTTTTTATTGCAAGTCACTTCTCACTGATAATTTCAAACTTTTCAATTCAAAATCAACCGGTTCTGGTATTTTATTAGTATTTTTCATTGCTGTATTTACCATCTTTCGTTAAAAAAAACACTGCAGAAATGGTCAAATTAATGTAAATCTAAACAAAATCTTTGGCGGCCTCGCTGGTCGAGCGTAAGTGCATTAGCCTGCCATCCATAGAGGTTGTGGGTTCGAATCCCATGTAAATCACGGCGCTCGCAATTTTCCAAATTTACCTACTTTCCCTCTTTCTAATAAAAACAAAAAAATATCATTCCTCAACCCTAAAAACTTATCCTCTCCATCCTTACTCCCGCACAAAAGTCACTGTGGCTGCTAAAACAAGCGAAAAACTAAGAAAAACACACAGTTGCATACTGCATCAGTGACGCCAGCAAGAGGAAGCGGACAACCACGTTAATAGCGCAGACACACCAAGTTTAGCGAAGTCCTCAACCATCTGTGCGATCCTTCTAGCAGAAAAATGTGAAACACAGATGGCGCTCCAAGCAGCCAGAGGTTTGCCCTAAGCAACGGCAGGCGGGTATTTCCAACACTTAGGGCTGGTAGCGGCAGGCTAATCACCTACCCTGTCAGAAATCAAATAAAGGGTGATTAAGCTTTAAGGGCCGGTGTTGGTTTTGAATAAAATACAATTTATTTAAGAAATTATTACCATTTCTCTTTATTATGATACAATTGGTATGACTCAATTACGTACAGAATAAAATATTGGCCAAATGGCCGCCGCGGCCTCGGCGGCACACCTCCATCCGATGGTCCAAATACTCGATGACGCTGAGGCATAATTGAGGTTCTATGCCGTTAATGTGCCGAATTATCTCATCCTTTAGCTCTTGAATTGTGTACGTCGAGTACACCTTTTCTTTCAAATAACCCCGAAGAAAGAAGTCTATCGGTGTCGTTGACGGTTAGGTGTGGTTCATATTCAACATTGGCCCTTTAAATTTAACCACCCTTTATATGAACAAAACCAACGGAAGACTGTCGAGGCCCTACGCTCCCAAGAGAAGTGAAGAAGGAAAAAAAATATATATTTTTAATAAAATAAAAAAAAATTGCGCATAAGCGGGTTAAAAGGCTAAATTTACATACATTTTTCGACCTTATTATTTTCCGCAAAGAGAGAATATTTTCCCCGTTATAACTCCCGACGCCTGCTTGATGTACGAATGTCAGGCGCAAAAATGCAGTTAAGAAAAATGCCACTGCGCCATAAATCTACATCTTGTTATTACATTTGTGCTTGTTGCATGCCACAGAGCATATCGTAAGTGATATTTCTTTGCTACTGCAGTTACTAGTTCAACAACAACAACAACGCTTTTGATATTATTATTCATCTTGTTGCCTTTATTTTATGTTTCTATCTGCTGCCTTATCTTAGTTGCGCGGCATCCGCATTCGTGCCATTACTGCCACATCTACACAGTACTTCTATTTACAGCTATGTCGTTACTTATCGTCAACACCTTCGGCGCAGCACTTCACTCCGCACTCCTGAACTGGGTTAAAAATATTATTTTCATTAGCAACACCAGTTGCAATATACGCAAGTGCATACATACAAACATACACACACAAAAACGGGGTATAAATATTTATTTCACAGCATTTTGCCACGCTGGAGCAGCACATGAAAGTCAACATTTATTGCGCTGCATAGATGTAACTAACTTGCGACTTGCGACAACATGGCGTCGAAGCGCTCCGTAGTGGCCTTTATGGCCGCAAAGTAATGTTGCAAGATAACAACAACAACAGCGGCAATAGCAAAAGTAACCTTGTTTTATTTAAGTGTCACAACGTGCCACTACTGCTTTTTAACTTTCCTACAAATGTGTTTAAGCCATCAATTCAAATGGCTTATGGAACTACGTTGCCGCGCTATGTGGCACTTACAATATTGTTGGCCATATTTTCCTTGACATATACGAGTTTTAGTGCTGCTGCTAAACCCTCGCAGGTTTGTTAGGCAAATAGCAGGGCGGGAGTATTGGTTAAAGCTTACGCCTTTTCCTCTTCCTTTCACTTTCACCTCACAGATTTTACGCTCCGAGTATAAGTCTCTGCGCAACCACTGCCTGCATTCATTATATTCTCCCTATTTTCGCCCTTGCACCAGGCACTAAGAAGCCTGAATGTTTACGGAATTGTCTAAGTGAAAGCTTCTTTTTGACGAAGGCTAATTGGCTAACGAACTCTACGATTCAATATTTTTTTTATCTTTATTTTTTTTCCCCCATTTTTACAATCTGTTAAGTTTAGGTGATTTTTTTTTTTTTTTTTTTTTTGTGGATGAGGTATAATTCAAAAAGCCTTCACACTTACAGCTACCGTGGTATACTGCGTCGTGTGGTGTGCCCACTAAAACGACCCCTCCTCTGCTTCTGTTGAGACACTCTTCCCGAACTGCTTTCTATACTACTTCGGGAGGGCCCAGACGGGTATCCACAAAGGATCCAGCATATTTGTCTGGGTCCACCATATTTGTAGCTAGCTTTCATGCCATAGGCTGGTCTTCTTGTGTCTCTATCTATGCGGCTTCGCTTTAATGCACTGTGTCGAGGTCAATCTTTTTTTTCCGTAGTCCGTTGTCGATGTATTTCTTTACCGCGTTCCAGCTTCCCTCGCGTTCGAGCATTTTGCTGATTATGTTGCTCGGTGCGATGTCGCCAATCTGCTCCTTCAGAGCATTTCTTTCCGCGAGCTGTTTGCTACAACTAAAAGACATGTGTTTAGCGCCACTGTTCGGTGCTTCGCAGTAAATGCACTTGGACTCCATTACCTAGCCCATGCGGTATAGGTATCTCCGGGAGAATCCCTGGCCCGAGAGGAACTGAGTTAAGAAGTAGTTCACTTCCCCGAAGTTCCTTTGGACCCATTTTTCAAGTGATGGAATAAGTTTCGCCGTCCATCTGCCACTCTGTTCAGTGTCCCATCGGCTTAATCACCGCAGCATGGTTTGGCATCTCCGTTCTGAGAGGCTAGTGATGACGTGTTTCTTCTTGGGGTCCCACGCATCCATTCGTTCCCGGACCACGAGGTCGACGGGTATCTGCCCGCTGACCACGAAACTTGCTGCGTCTGAGACAGTGCGGTAGGCTGAGGCAACTCAGAATGCCGCTGATCGTTGCACAGCCTCCAGTACTTTGCGATTGGCTTTGCATTTTAGCTCAATTCCCTATACTTCGCTGCCGTACAGGAGAATTGAGCTTGTGGCTGCCATAATTAGCTTTCTTTTGCTCTGTGTTGGCCCACCGATGTTTGTCATTAATCTACTTAGCATACCCGTGACCTTTGCTGCTTTGGTAGCCGCATGCCGTATCTCAGCCTTGCAAGTAAGCCTGCGGTCAAATTGAATACCTAAGTAGTTCAGTACTTTTTGGGTCCCTAAAGACGTGTCGCCTATTTGCATGCTGACCTCGAGTGGCATGTGGCCTCGTGTCATAAGGATGACTTCGGTTTTATGTTTGGCGAATTCCAGGTCATCGTCCTCAAGCCATATTTGCGTCCTTATCATTATTTGGTTCAGCTTCCTTCTAGCGCCCTCAATGTCCCGAGCTGGTATGACCGCCGCTATATCGTCCGCGTATACCACTAGATATATACCTCCTGGCATTTCTATACTCAATATCTCATCGTAGCTCAGATTCCAGAGATCGGCGCCGAGAATAGATACTTGAGCTGCGCCAGACGTTATCGCTTTTGACCATCTGGTGTGTCGTATGTCTATCCCTCGTAGGCTATTAAAGGCGTTTCGTATATCAAGCGTTGCCAGGACGGTGATGCGGTTCGGGTAGTGGCGTCTGCGTTGGGCGCTGCTTGCCACCTGCTCTATTGCGCCAATGATTGATTTCCCGCGTCGGAAACCGTATTGCCTTGCTGATAATCCTCCTGCAGTATCAGCAGACTCTGCAAGTCTGCGCTGTATGAGTTTCTCAAGCAATTTCCCCGCGCTGTCCAGCATTAGGTGATTGTTTTGAAAGTATTAGTAGTATTATAAGTCTGTGTTCTCTCGCCATTTCTAGATTGAAGAAACGTTAAATTTTGTTTCACAATTTTAATCTCTATTCGCCTACCTTCTCCGATTTCGGTAGTTTGCGCATTTCTCAGTCACTGTACAAAGGAAGTTCAATAAGTATTCGTTTTGAATGACAGCGGGCGTTGCTGAGGGAAGTTGGTATTAGCATCGTGTGCTTCTATCTATCAAACGACCGTAAAATAATTTTCAGACTGAGTGATAGGTTCGCTTGGATTTGGCAGCTATTCGAGTAAGACGTGAGAAGATGAGAGAATTTCTACAGAGAGGCGCGATGCCAATATTAACATTTTCTCTGACATTCAAGCAGCTCTAAAATCGCTGGATAGCTTCTCATTCCAATCAAGGTTGGTTTGGGAACGTTTTAAAATCCCTAAGGCCCTGCATGAAGCAACTTTGTTACCTTGATGTGGGTTCGGGGACATGAGGCGCACGAAGGGAATGCAATTGCAGACACTTAAGCGGGAAAGAGGTCAAACACTCTATTCATAGGTCCTGAATCTTTCTCGGGGTAAATAACAGCTTCAAAAGTGCCTTTCCGCGTGAGCAGGAACAACGAGGCTTAATCGATTACTAGAGAGCCCAATCGGATATGCGGCAATCGAAAAGACTCATAGATCCAGAACCGATAAAGGCAAAAGCAATCCTTAACCTAAGCAGAAAGGACGTAAAACTTTACACTGAACTACTAACAGAACACCGCAAACTTAATTATGACATGAAAAAGATAAGTGCGATAGAAAACGATTCCTATAGGCTCTGCAAAGAGGCACAAGGAACAGCAGAACCTCTATGCGACAGCCCAGTAGAGGTGCGACGCAGACTAAATTACCTGGGAAATGGGGTTATAGATAAAAACTTCCTGGCAGAAATTAATTGTACAGCAGTTTTGGGATTTATTAACAGCCTGAAACTGTTTGAGTAGGCTACATGGCTGCACAATAGATCTCTTCAGGTCGCAGTGCACAAACAGCTAATCAGTAATAATAATAAGACGTGGTTAGTGATTTTCGCTAAGATGGAAAAAGAGCAGCATCGTTCGGCCATTCGTTTTTTGTTTTTGGATAAGAAAAAATGCGAAGAGATATAAGCAAAGTTGGATGCTGTCTATGACTACAGTTAGATATCGGTTCAACGAATTCAAACGTGAGCGAACATTCGTTCTCGATGAGGAGCGACCAGGACGCCAAGCAGACGTGGTTACCGAAGAAATCATTCAAAAAGACCAGGGCATGATTCTTGCTGATCGACGACCGAAAGTGTGCGAAGGAAGAGAGGTCATGGGTGTGTCAACTGGAACGGCAATTGATATTTTTCAAAATAAGTTGGCGATAAAAAAATTGTCGGCCAGCTAGGGGCCGCGATCACTCACAAGCAACAACAAGCGGATGCGGCTGTTAACTTCGAAGCAGTGTTGGGTGCAATTTAAACGAGATCCGAAGGAATTTTTCCATCGAATTGAGACTGCTGATGGAACCTGGATTCATCATTACACACCAAAAACTAAGCAACAATAAATACAATAGATTTCTCTCGGTGAATCTACTCCAATGAAGGTGAAGACAGTCCCTCATATGATGGAGAGGTCATGGTGACGATTTTTTGGGATGCGAACGGCGTCATCCTCATGGATTTTTCAGAAAAAGGAAGAACGATCACTACACAATACTGCAGTGAGTTATTGGACAGCTTTCACAAAAAATTCATGGAGACACGGCCGCATTTGGCGAAAAAGAAGGTGTTGTTTCACTACCATAACGCACCAGCACTTTTATCCAGAGTTTTCGCCGCAAACTGTGTGAATTGTGTTATGAATTACTGCCGCACCCCCCGTATTTACCCAATCTGGCTCCCTGTGCCTTTTTCTTGTTCCCTAACAGGAAAAATGGCTCGCGGGAAAAAAAAAATTGGTTAAACGAGTAAGTCATCGCCGAGACAGAGGTGTGTTTTGGAGAGTTCGATAAGTCCTATTTTTGGAGGGATTACAAAATGGACGACGCGTTGCGAGAGGTGTATTTTTCTAAACGGGGACTATGTTCAAAACAAAAAAAATTTTTTTTTTTTTGAAAAAATGGTTCTTTAGTTCTAACACGGGTTGAACCCCCCTCGTATGTACTTGATGCTGTGTTTTCTAATTGTGTCATCTATTGTGTCGATATTAAGGTCCCTGTTGATCACATATTTTGGTATATACGCCATTCACTGTCACATTGGCGCCAGCCTCTTTGAAGAAATGTGGGCTAATAATTCCTCCAGACCATAGGTCGCACAAAATAGTTGGTTTCAAAAGATATAATGGCTGTTGCTGAATGGCTTCTGGCTGCTCTTCGGCATGATCTGTCAAAAAAATGCTATTAAAGAAAGTACCATCAATCTGATCAGCCTTTATAATTGGTGCTTGCACCCGTTTTGGGCACTTAGCCGAGCTCCTCCTCCTATTTGTGTCGTATGTCTTGATGTTGTTCCACAATTAAAGGGACCTACAGTTTTACGACGCTGAAGCTTTTCCATGGCAGAATTACACTCGGAGGTTTGGCTTTGACTGCCGAGGGGTGACCGCTATTAGAAAACACTCGTTCTATAATTTGGTGGCTACGACAGCCGCAGAACAACGATAGAGTGAGAGAATACCGTTTAGCTTTGCTCATCGTGACTTTACCTAACGCAACCGCAAGTAGTTAAACTAAAATGATTATTAAAGTAAAATTGATTTCATCATATTCAACCACAAAACATTTTTTGTTCTATTTTTTATTGACTATTTCATGTTTTCTATATTTTTTGCTCAGATCCCGTAAAACTAGAAAAAAGAAAACAAAAATTAAATTATCTTAGAATTTTCCTAAATCGCTTTAGAGTTGAGGTAAACAGCAATTAAGCTCTTGTTTGTTAAAGCCGCAAATGTACACGGCATAGAGAATGGATTCACACGAGAGTACATATAAATTTTAACACCAATTTGTAATAAAATTGAGTTCACGTGTAAACATTTTATTTGCGGTAAACAGAAATGCATATAAACAGAGAAAATAAATGTAAATAAAATAAATCGTCGATCGATTAGATGGGTAAACAAATGAATGCGGCAGACCTAAATACAATTTTAATTGCTAATGTTTCACCGCAAATAGGATAAACAAGTAATACAAATAAAAATTAAAAATACAAATTAAGTTAGTGACTGAACTGAAGAAAGGTTCTAGTAACGTGAGTTCTTTACAAGGTTTGAAAACTTAAAATGATAAGAACGTAAATGATAATACAAAGCGGAAATTTTTTGAAAACCATATCCGACAAATGTCATTATGAGCAATCACAGTTGATTTTCTTATTTTAAATCAATTTCATGCATGAATTTTGCATTAATAATATTTCTTTAAAACAGAAGCGCTGTTATAAGTCACCTTGCCGTAATACGTAAATCAAGGAATTAAAAAATCATTAAAATAAATACCTCAAGAAATTTAAAGCAACAAGTAATCAGTTATTGTTTGCAAAATATGATACAAGCATTTTCGAAAGAAATTTAAGTCCTTGGACGATCTGCTTTTCAAAAACTATTGGGTTGGCAACTGAGTAATTCCGGATTGCTTTTAGAAAATCAAAGACAATTTTTTCATGGAACTTAATAACTTTATTCTGTAATGTATCGCCCATTTTATTAAATGACCTTCTGCCATCTTTCAGGCAGCATCAAAATCCCACGTTCCGAAAACTTCTGGTTTTATTAGCAAAAAACTGAATCAGGTACGATTTGACATCATCATCATTAATGAAATTTTTACCATTCAAGGAGCTTTGTAAAGATCGATACAAAAAGTACCCAGATGATGCTAGGTCAGGCTATGTGGTGGATGTGGCAAAACATCCCAACCAAGCTCCAATAATTTTTGCCGAGTGGCCAAAGATGTGTGAGGCCTTGCACCGTCAAGTTGAAATACAATACCTTTTCGATTTGTCAATTCGGGCCACTTTTCTTCAACTGCATTGTTTAATTTCGTTAGTTGTTCAATGTAGACATCAGAACTGATTGTTCGGTTACGTGGGAAGAGTTCAAAATAGACATCAGAATTGATCTTTCGGTGGTAAGAGTTCAAAGTAGACAATTCCTATGTAATCCCACCAAACTGATAACAAAACCTTCTTTTGATGAGTATCAGCTTTTGATGTTGTTTGACTTCGTTCACCTGGCCTGCTCCACGATCTTTTCCGTTTGATATTATGGTAAGCAACCCATTTTCCATCGCCAGTTATCAGTCGTTTCAAAAATGGATCATTTTCATTAAGTTTCTTTAGCAAGTCGCAGTTGTTAATGAGTTGCCTTAAATGCGTTTCTTTCAGTTCGTGAGGAACCCATGTATCGAGTTTTTGTACAAAGCCAAGTTGTTTTAAGTGATTTTCAGTGCGTGTATGGGATACATGAAGCTTCTCTGCAATCTCGGGTGTTGTACTGTGACGATCCGAATCGATTAGTGCTTTGATTAGAGCTTCATCAACTTCAACTGGATGACCAGAGCGTTTTTCATCTTTGAGTGAAAAATCACCAGAACGAAATTTCGCAAACCAATTTTGGACACTGCCGTTCTTTTAAGGCTTCGTCACCATAAACAGCACATAACTTTTTATGTAATATAATATAAACTTGCAATGCAGTTTTCCCTTTGCGGAAATGAAAAAGCAAAATATGACGAAAATGTTCCTTTGATTTTCCATTTTTCAACGAAAGCCAAACGAAAACTACGCAATCGATCAAAAACCTTTGTTTATTGATTGGCAGCTAAATTGCCAACTATCAAACAACAAAATGTGTTTTACATTTGTACTACGTCTGCAAACCTTAAAATTGAACTGAAGCCATCTATGAGTGAAATCCGTAATTACTTAGTTGCCAAACCAAAATATACTTAACCCATTTTCTACCGCCGTTGCGTTTTCGCAACAGCAACTTTGAACCTTTGTGGCTATAGTAAAAAAAAAAGATATCTCTAAAATGTTATATTTTATATTGTAATTTGGACTTTTGACTTTATAATTATGCTCTAAGATTTATTGTGTGCGGATTTGTTCCAAATCAGGACAAGTGTAGAAAAAAGTGTGCAAAATAATAACTTTTTCATAAAACTGTTTGAGAACTAAAAATAGTTTTTTTTACGTTTTCTACTTCTTCTTCTTCTTAATTGGCGCGATAACCGCTTACGCGATTTTGGCCGAGCTTAACAAAGCGCGCCAGTCGTTTCTTTCTCATGCTAACCGGCGCCAATTGGACACACCAAATGAAGCCAAGTCCTTCTCCACCTGATCTTTCCAACGCAGAGGAGGCCTTCCTCTTCCTCTGCTACCACCAGCTGGTACCGCATCGAATACTTTTAAAGCCGGAGCGTTTGTATCCATTCGGACGACATGACGCAGCCAACGAAGCCGCTGGATCTTTATTCGCTGCGCTATGTCTATGTCGTCGTAAAGCTCATACAGCTCATCGTTCCATCGTCTGCGATATACGCCGTTGCCAACGTGCAAAGGTCCAAAAATCTTACGCAGAATCTTTCTCTCAAACACTCCAAGCGTCGCTTCATCGGATGTTGTCATCGTCCAAGCTTCTGCGCCATACGTCAGGACGGGCATGATGAGAGTCTTGTAGAGTGTTAGTTTTGTTCGTCGAGAGAGGACTTTACTGCTCAGTTGCCTACTTAGTCCAGCACTTGTTGGCAAGAGAGATTCTACGTTGGATTTCAAGGCTGACATTGTTATCGGTGTTAATGCTGGTTCCTAAATAGACGAAGTCTTTTACAACCTCGAAATTATATATTAACTGTATACAGTGACGTGGGTGCCGATACGCGAGTGCGCCGACTGTTTGTTTGAAGACAGGAGGTACTTCGTTTTGTCCTCGTTCACCACCAAACCCATTCGCTTTGCCTCTTTATCCAGTTTGGAGAAGGCAAAACTAACAGCGCGGTTGTTAAGGCCGATGATATCAATATCATCGGCATACGCCAACAATTGTGCGCTCTTATAAAATATTGTGCCTGAGCGATTAAGTTCTGCGGCTCGTACGATGCTCTCCAACATCAGGCTAAAGAAGTCACACGACAGTGAGTCACCCTGTCTGAAACCTCGTTTGGTATCAAACGGCTCGGAGAGGTCCTTCCCAATTCGGACGGCGCTGCTGGTGTTGCGCAACGTTATCTTGCATAGCCGTATTAGTTTTGCGGGGATACCAAATTCAGACATAGCGGCATACAGGTAACTCCTTTCCGTGGTGTGTGTCGATTCTCCTTTCGTGGGTATTTTCCAAGATTTGGCGTATTGTGAATATTTGGTCGATGGTAGACTTTCCAGGTCTGAAGCCACACTGATAAGGTCCAATCAGTTGGTTGACGGTGGGCTTCAGCCTTTCACACAATACGCTCGCTAGAACCTTATAGGCGATATTTAGAAGACTAATCCCGCGGTAATTGGCACAAATTGCAGGATCGCCCTTTTTATGGATTGGGCAGAGCACACTTAAATTCCAATCGGCAGGCATGCTTGCATCCGACCATATTTTGCATAGGAGCTGATGCATGCACCTTACCAGCTCCTCGCCGCCATGTTTGAATAGCTCAGCCGGCAGTCCGTCGGCGCCCGCGGCTTTGTTGTTCTTTCGCCGTGATATTGCTATTCTCACCTCGTCATGGTCGGGTAACGGAACTACAATTCCGTCGTCATCGATTGGGGTATCGGGACCTTCACATTCTCTATGACATGCGCAGCTGTCACTGTTTAACAGGTTCGAGAAGTGTTCCCTCCATAATTTAAGATTGCTCTGTACGTCAGTCACCAGATCGCCGTCTTTGTTCTTACAGGAAAACGCCCCGGTCTTAAAACCTTCTGTAAGCCGCCGAACTTTCTGGTAGAATTTTCGGGCGTTGTTCCTATTGGCCAGCATCTCAAGCTCCTCGCACTCACGTATTTCGGCCTCTCGTTTCTTCTGTCGGATAATACGTCTCTCTTTCTTTTTCAGCTCCCTGTAGCGATCCCACATGGCTCGCGTTGCGCCCGATCGCAGCGTGGCTCTATAGGCGGCATCTTTTCTTTCTGCGGCAGCATGACATTCCTCGTCGTACCAATTGTTTTTTCGGGCTCGCCGGAATCCGATTTCTTCTTCGGCGGCGGTACGTAGGGAACGAGAAATGTTGCTCCATTGCTCGTGCATGCCGATTTGTTGGGCAGTGCTTTCGGAGAGCAGGAGTGAGAGTCGAGTGGCGAATCTTCTGGCTGTCTGTTGTGATTGCAGCTTTTCGATGTCGTACATTCTTTGCGTGGGTAGATGTACGTTTTTTGCTGCACAGAGGCGGGTGCGCAACTTGGCTGCAACAAGGTAATGATCCGAGTCGATGTTGGGTCCTCGGATTGTACGTACATCTAATACACTAGAAGCGTGTCTTCCATCTATCACAACGTGATCGATCTGGTCTCGCGTTTTTCGATCAGGAGACAGCCAGGTAGCTTGGTGTATCTTTTTATGCTGGAATCTGGTGCTGCAGACTACCATGTTTCGGGCCCCGGCGAAGTCGATCAGCCTCTGTCCGTTACCGGATGTTACGTTGTGCAGGATGAATTTTCCGACTGTGGGACCAAAAATTCCCTCCTTGCCCACCCTGGCGTTGAAGTCGCCAAGCACGATTTTTATGTCGTGGCGGGGGCAGCGCTCATAGGAACGTTCCAAGCGCTCATAGAAGGAATCTTTGGTCGCATCGTCCTTCTCTTCCATCGTTTTATACTAGTTTCTTAAAAATAAGATATGAAATAATAACATTATCATACCAGCTGCTACTGCAGCTGAAGTTTTCTTGCAAAAATAAACTCTTAAAAACAGGTGTTGCGAAAACGCAACGCTGGTTGAAACGACTCATATGACTTCAACGTTTTGATGGCATTATTTTTGGCGTTAAAATTGATGTTTATATCATTTTCATATGGCAATTTGTACCATAAGTGCTATTATTTTTATTTGTGCAAGTAAAAATACATTTAGAAGTATTTCGTTGAAAGCTTTTATCGTTTTGGTAAGACTAATGTGCTCTTGATATTTTTTGTCAAAATTTTGTACCTTTACTTAATTCTTTATTGAAGAGTAATGAATCGTCGACGTTTTTCAACCATTGGGGAAATAGAATCCTACATAAATACTTCGAGCAGTGAGGATGAAGGCGAAGTAGTTTCAGCTAAAGGAATGAAAATTGTTAAGCCTATTTCGAAAAAAATAACTTGTGTCGTATATATTCCACCAGCAGATGTTGATGCTGTAAGTGATGAAGAACTTATTGACGATAATGAGATGATAACAGAGGTACCAGCTATGACGGATGTTTGTGAAGAGTTGGAGGTCGAACATGAATCAGATGTGGAAGATTTTGCGTCGCCGCCGTTATGCTTAGTTGGAGTGCGTGCGATTCACGGAACTGCGGAGACTGGTCGAACGAGAACTGAACTGCAGACTGAACGCATATGAGCTCTTACGAAAAATGTTGTCTTCACCTAAAAAGTGGTAAACTGGAAGCAGCAGGCTGATTAAGCTACACGAGCCACTGACGTAAGAAGAAGTTAATTTAGCTGCCCTGCGAAGGAAAGCCTTAAATGTGGGTTCGACGGGGAACTAACTGGAATGAGTGGTGCGGGTGGTTTTAGACCGTAAGCGCTTTGCGCATCGGGCACGCCTATAACAAGATTGAATCTCCAAGTGTGCATACCATTAAAAAAACTGTGGATTCATCTTATAGTCAGTGTCAGAAGAAAAGAACCGGTTTTTTCTTGTAACTTCAAGATATATTTCGTTCTGCTTTTTGCTCCGTAATAGTCCTACGCAAGGGCTACGATGCCAGTGCTAACTCAGGTTAGTGTCGTTCGAAAGTTTCCCGTAAATGCAACCAAACAAAATGAGTGAAAAGGCGGTACTTTTATGCGCACATTCGAAAGGGCCGAAATTATCTTACCCCATGGCTGCAAACGTGATTAAAAAATCAAAAAAGTTTGTTGTGATGTGGAATCAGCGGTATAAAGGGTACAAAAATGCTAGTGACTTTTCCGAGCGCGGCTTGGAGCGAGTGACGACAAAAAAGGAGGATAAAGTGATCGTCGAACTTTTTAAGCGGGATCCTTCTCTGCGACTGCGCCAAGCACACACAATTCTTGCTAAAAAGGGAATAGATGTGAGTATCAACATCATCGAACGTCGACTGAAGGAGGCGAACATATCCTACCGTCCCACATCATTAAAACCAGTGCTTTCAGAAAAACACATTGAGAAACCACAAAACAAGAAAATGGCGTCACAGTATTGGACTTTCCTTTCCAGTCTCCAGACGCCAACCCCATTGAAATTGTCTGGTGAACTATAAAAATGCATCTTGCCGGAAGGCCAGTGCATGATTTAAAGCAACTCGTGCGTCTAGTTCGCAAAATCTGGTCCTGTTTGTGCACGAGCCATGCAGGAAAGCTGGTTCAAAGCACGAAGAAGATGCCAGGCTATACTCGACAACGAAGAAGACTACACGGCTCGTTGAGTAATAGCGACTACTAGTTGTGCACATACTTTCATGTAAAAAAATTTTAAATATATATCTTTTATACTTCAATCGCGGTTCCTTTTATCTGACACAGACTGTAACTTGTTGCTAGTAACATTTTCCGCAAAATTGTTCGCAACACCGCTGCCATTTGACTAAGAAATATCGAACATTCAAATGTGTGCATACATACAATTGTGCCAATATACTCATAAAAGATAAGTATTTATGTATGTATGTATGTATGTATGTATATATGTATGAATGTACGCACGTACTCGTACACCTCCATAATTTGGCGCGTGTTGACGCAATTGCTATTTTCTGGCATTGGCATATTTTCTATATTTAAAGAATTCCTCTTCCAAGCAATGCATAACAATTTCAGATATCTAATAAAAGACCACCCATGTACTCGAATGCGTACAAACACCCATCGCGCAAAACCAATTCCCAATCACCTATCGCCACCATAGGCGTGAAAGCAAAGCTTTTTCCGAGCAATGGAGACGTTGGCCGAAACAACCGCTGAACTTCAATTGTTTACAGATTCATTCATTTCAATTAAAATTGTTTACCTTGTGCGATGTGATTAATACATACATAAATTTATTTATTTATTTTGCTTACAAATTTAATAGAATTTTCTTGGAAGGTACTTTTGTAAGCATGCAATATATTTTTTCTGGAAAGTTTTGTTTTTTAGAATAAAGATTTATTGCGTAATTCGTCTCTGTCAATAACCGCCAAAAGCAGATTTACTTCTGGTTTAGCTCTACAGCTTTGAGACTTATAAAACAACTAAAGCGAAAGTCTTGCGCTGGGTCGGCGTGGAAGTTGTTGCTTGCACCTAATCAGCTGTTCGTCTTTATAAAAATTTCAATTGCCTAGTCAGTAGTTATTTATAATTTTTATATGAAGCGACAGCGTACGGATATGAATCCATGTCATTCTAGTGTTGAAAACTCCATGGTGAATCAATACACGGAGGTGGCACTAGAGCAACAATAACGTTTCCATATATGTATTTTGTTTTTGCAATGTAGTAATGCAAAGTAGTAATGAATGAATAAACAGGTGACATTCAAAGCACCAAATTGCCAGAAAGAACCAAATCAGCTACTGCTACCGCCTTGAATGAGCTCAACTTGGAAGACTCGTTTTGTTTTTCGGAGTTCCTTGTTAAAGCGAATGGAGTGTACAAGTAGTAGTAGTCAATGTAGTAGAATAAGTATTAGTAGTAGATGTAATAGGAATAGTAGTAGTAGTAGTAGTAGTAGTAGTAGTAGTACGGCCGCAAGGGCACCTCCCTTAACGAGGTGACGATCTCGCGAACTCTAATCAAAATGTCCCTCGCTTAATCAACATTATAAGATTCAATTAGATTTGTGATTACAAGATTAGTCCTCTAGTCCGCACATGGAGTCCCTAGAAAGGTCACTATTGCTTTTCACTTGCGGCCTTAAACGTGTGATGTGAGTTCCTTCTCCCGATATGTTGGCTCCGGTTTATATCAGTAACCAGCCGCCTCTGTACCCGGTCACGAAGTGTTCATTGGGCGAAAGAGTAGTACTTTTCATTGCTCCGGGCGAGCGCCACTCCGTCCGTGTTTTTCCGGAATCGATAAAGTGTAGATTTGGCCACAGGGAACTGTGGTAGGAGTATCGTCCCCGTGGGTCCACCAGCTCTTGACTATTTCGACACGCCACCCTGCACACGATGCGCTGCGCTAACACACCCAAAAAGAGGATAAACAGCATCAGGCCTTTAATGATGAAGATTTAGAGAAGAGTCCCTTCGTAAGAAAACCACAATTGCTTTGCCCGCCACCATGAAAGACGAATACGCCTCTTACGCATGGTTCATTGCCAACGGAAGTGAAACCAAAGACGATCAATGAAGCGGAAGGAATACCGCCTCACGAATAGATTGAAAAAATTGCAATGGAGGGTAATGCGGCGATAAAAACAACTGTAGCTGCAAAGAATGCAAATATAGCAAGAGAAAAGCTACATCTCTGCGACAGGAGTTTATTCTCAAAATGCGAGCTGAAGAAGAGGAAGCCGTAGAGAAATGTTTAAGAGTGCTAAAGGGGGCCCGGGGTTGTGGGAAAAATCTAAAAAAAAGGAAGGATGTTTTTAGTGGAGTCACCACAAGAGGAACCCGTAGAGAAATGTTTAAGAGTGCTGAGGAAGATGAAAACCGTTCTACTGAAGAATAGAAATACATCCATGGATATCAAGATTGGCGTCTCAGATTTAAATGAACTATTCGACGTCATGAAAAACTGCAGAGGACGTTGGATTCAAGCTGAGAAAACCGGCAAAAAGCGTCTTTTGATGAATACATCCCCGATTGAAGTAACACCCGCGCAATAGCTCGAAAACCAGGTATATTTCAAGAGAACACACCTTCAATTGCAGAACGAAATGCACCAAGTCTTGCCACACCCGACTCTTCGAAGAAACCGAGAAATCGAAAGCCTGAGAAATGGCAAGTGCTAAGCCAACAAAAATCTAGACCCAATAACGTTCCAAAGGAAACGATGAAATGTAGAGCGATAGAGCAAGAAAATCTAAGGAGAACATTCCGCCAGAATGATGAAAATGCTACTCCTCCCTTGCCATTACAACATTCCCGACCCTCCTACCCTCAAGGAAAGAGTAGGGACGCGACGATGTAAGACAGGGCGAATCTATCCATGTGTGCACAGATGACTCAAAGCTTGAGGGCAGGGTGGGCGGAGATGTATACTCCGAGCATCTGGGGATCTTCTTCAGTTTTCGGCTCCCCGACAGCTGTGGTGCCTTTCAAGCTGAACTGTAAGAAAGCAATAATGAAAGCCACGACACTGGTACAATATGATGCGATATCTGTTGCTGAAAAAACCATGCTCGGCTTCAATTAATTGAATGGGAGCGCAAGGTCCAGTAGCAGGAGCAACAGTTGCAAGTACGACATGGAAATGAACTGTTTCTGGACAGGACAACGACAAACACGCATATTTGAAGCAACTACTCACAATAGCATTAAACAGAAGACAATACAATAGTTTGTAAATACTGCGCTTCCGCAAATTTTCCGATGTTCCATTTCCTCCAAAACCACTTACGAAAACAGTGGGAAGAGTGGATGCTATCGCTGGCGTGAAATCTCCATGCGTCCACAAGAGACGATCTTGTGTCAACAGACATAAACGCGCGGCTCCACCTTGATGAAATGCTTACAATGGTCCGAGTGTGGAAATCAGCCGAGAAGGAGAAATGTCAGCCACCCTACCTGCCTACCTACCTACCTAGTGGGAGAATACCCTACATACCACTGGTGCGACGGTGCCTTTGATGACCCCCTGACATTTTTATTTTAACCACCTCCCCCAAACAAACAAAAACATAACAGAAAGTAGTTGTTGTTACAATAGTGGGGTGGTCTGTGATTACCCGTAGTTATTCGGGAATTGAAATCACAAAATCTGATTTGGATAACGTGACGTAAACATTGCCGTTAAAGTTCAACCTAGTCTTTCAATCAAGGGTAGATGGAAGTGCTAGTTTCGCTTTTAAGCCGATTCTAAGAGGACGCACCACCAGCTTAGTGGCAATGAATTCTCACTGCCATCATAATTCGAATGCCTAACTTGATGCAGTACAGCGATTGTCCTGGCCTTCCCCAATATCTCTTAACAGCTGCATGTCACAGATAGCTAACTCTTTTGTTGTTGTAGTTTTTTTTTTTTTCAAGGCATGTACCACACGTGCACACGCGTTTCCTCTATTAAGATGCCAAATATTGTAGGTGAGCTGCCTGTGATTTCTGAAGAAAATAGAGCAGAATGGCGCTTGGTCTAGTGCAACTCTAATCGCATATGCAAAAGCACCGCTACACATTAAAGCTGCAACAGCAAAACTTCAAATTAAAGAGAAATGAGAAATGAGATGAGAGTGGAATATGCCCCGTTTGGCATAGAGCGACGCCAGCACCAACAAAGCAGTACCAAATTTTAAATGGAGCACTGCACTACTAACACCGTTTCTGCAAGTTTTGCATATTTAAGCTGCTTTGTTTTTTATTTACACAGTTTAATTGCATCGTAAATATTTATGTAACAAATAAGGAAGGTGTAAAGTAATGGGTTTATGCACAAAATATGAGTAGCTTCATACACAAACACATTTCTTGTATGTGCCTGCATGCGTGTACATGGCGATAGATGTGTGTATGCGCCTGCATGTGTACCGTTGTGAATATGTCAATTTTACATACACAAAAATCTCGGCGTTGCAGTAATAAACACAAAAGCGCAGATAATTTGATGGAGTTTACATGATTATTTTTTTTTACTATAGCTGGTGAATATACACATACGAATACCTACATAGTACAGTAGTGTGCATAACTTTAGCACGGTTTAATGGCTGGCTAAAGATTAGCTCTCATCTGTACTTTAAACCATGTAATTGTATACATTTTTTCTACCCAATATGCAGCCAGTAATTGAAGTTTACTATAAAATAAAACTTAAATTAATATATATCGGTAATTGAATAATGCAACAAAACAAGTAAGGAAGACCAAATTCGGTTCGGACCGAAGAACCGAGATTCGAACCTACGTTCTCTATGAATTCCGAATGGTAGTCACGCACCAACCCATTCGGCTACGGCTGCCGCCGTAATTTAATTCACCAAAAATATGCAAAAGGTGAAAATGCCTTTTCTTAAGCCTTTTAAAATCTATAACAAAATTTGGTAAAGATATAAGTCAATTATTCATTAACGGATTATACAGGATATATACATATACTTATATACATATATTCAGTTTACGTACGTACAACCTTTCAAAGCATTATTTTATTTTAAATTTGCGATCCTCGTCATTCCTACTTTTCACCCTTGTCAACTTTTGACATATAAATTTTTCCTTCAGCTGTTGACAACTGCTTTTCAATGCACTTGGCTGGTGCTTCTCCTTGAGGTTTAATAAATTGCTCACACATACACACAAATGGGACGACAAACCCCGGCAGAGAAAAACACTATTTGTGAACTAGAATACTCCTAGTTGTTTGGCGGTCCACTTTTCAACTCAACCAGTTCGTGTTGTAGGTACTTTTTTGCCATGTTGGAAGTGATATTTTTACCTAGCGATGTCCCACGAAATTTCAATTGCCCGGCCATGCATCAGCAAAATAACAATCAATTCTAGCCGAAAATGTTCCTAAAGTAACCAGTTTTAGACCCGCTAAAATATGAAAAATATCCAACGTTTTAAAATATTCTATCTGATATTAAAAGTGCTCGCAGCTTTAAACATTCATCCGGTTTCCATCAGGATTTCACACTTTTTATTCAGAATTTTTTGCACATTTTTGGTAATGCGATTTTATAGCTCATTCAATTCTAGTGTAATAAAGTATAGTCTTGCTGATTTTTGATGTTTTTTTTTTCAATATAACCAACGTGTGACATTTTTTGTATGGAGCGAAAATGCGCAACACCGTTAGAGAAACAAATTATTAAAAATTAAGCTGGATTTCATATACTTCAAGCTTACACCTCATTTTACTAAAATTTAATATATAATAAAGCTGCATGCCAAAATTTTTTCTAGAAGATCCATTAAAAAATTGTATTAAAGATTTGTAGAATTCTTATATTTTTTGCATAAAATTTGCAATTTTCATTTAAGTGTTTTTTGTTAGACAATGAGCTGTAGATTTATAAGAAAATATTAATGCATATTAGATAGATTTATAGATTTTTTATTATTATGGAAATAAACATAAATGCCTTAAAAACTATTTATTAAATAATATATGACAATGGCAATGACAAATTGACATTGTGAATGAAATTGATTCCAAATAAAATGGGCAAAACTTAATTACATTCGTTTGGAATAAACTGTCTATATCTTAAAGCACTAGTGACAAGCCGCCTGAACAACTTCCATTCAATATTATATACAATATTTTTACCTGCATCTTGTCCAAGTAGAATCGTCCAAAATATCTGATTTGCTTCAAAATAGGCCACTTTCCTAAAAAGTGCGCTATACTTTTTAATTCATTTTAGTTACAAAGAGGGCAGTTTAAGTTGTTGAACCGTATCGATGATCTAAATCCCTTTATAAGCGAGTACTTTTCAAAGCTCTATTCTACAATCTCTGTTTGCTCGTCGAGATCACAGGTGTAAGAAGTGAATCTATGTTAGCATTCCACAGCCTCCGATCTGATATGTCGTAAGTCACATTTTGGTTTAATTTTCTTTCTAATTCCTGCACTGCGTTTGCCCAAAAAATTTGTTTTTGTAGGATAATTTTTGAGAATCTGAAGAGTGTGACAATCTGTTAGTAATATAGTCAAAGAAGGTCTTATGTGTCCTAGGAGAAATTGTAATATACGAGGTGTGTTCGAAAAGTATCGCGAATTTTTAATTTTCGCAGGTTATGTATATTCGAATTTCGATGTTTTTGTGGCGATATGTTGGTGCTCATGTCTCTCACTCATAACGACGAGTTCGGCCATTTTGAATGTTCAGTTAATTGTTGGCAGCTGCTTTGCTTGCATGTATCTCGGCTTGTCTTCGATTTTTACCTATTCAGAAATATGGATCAAAAAATCTGTATCAAATTTTATGTGAAAAACGAAATTAAGTGCGCGGATGCATTCCGAATATGGACTGTGTCATATGAAGAAGCTAATTTGGACCAAAGCAACATTTATCGGTGGTACAAAATGTTCTCAGAAGGCCGAGAAGATGTGAACGACGAAAAGCGTGCCGGATGCCCGAGCACTTCAACAACAGACCAAAAAATTGATGAAGTGAAGAAAATGGTTTTGGCCAATCGTCGAATCACCATTTGAGAAGTTGCTAAGGACCTAGACGTATCGATTGGCTCGTGCCATTCGATTTTTTTCAGTGATTTGGGCAAGAGACGGGTCGCCGCAAAATTCGTACCAAAACTGCTCAATTTCGATCAAAAGCAGCATCGCATGAACATTGCAAATGAAACGTTGGACTCTGTCCGCCACGACTCTAATATGTTCCAGAGGGTCCTAACTGGTGACGAATCGTGGTTTATGGTTATGACGTGGAAACCAAAGACCGAAAAAAGCGCCCCAAGTTCGGTCGAATGTAAAAGTTTTGCTTACTGTTTTCTTCGATAGCAGGGGCGTTGTGCATCATGAGTTCTTGCCACAGGGTAAAACGGTCAATAAAGAATATTACCTGCAAGTTATGTGCAATTTGCGCAAAGCAAAGAGCGTGGCTCTTGCATCACGATAACGGTCCTGCTCACACATCGTTGCTTTTGCGCTACTTTTTGGCCAAAAGCAGCACACTAATGATCCCACAGCCACCTATTCCACTGATCTGGCCCCATGTGACTTTTTCCTGTTCCCGAAACTGAATAGGCTTATGAAAGGACGACGCTACGGTACGATTGACGAGATAAAGACGGCATCGAAGGAGGAGCTGGGCAAGATAAAAAAAATGATTTTCTGAAGTGCTTCGAAGATTGGAAAAAGCGTTGGCATAAGTGGATACTATCTCATGGGGATTACTTTGAAAGGAGAAAAATAGATATTAATGAATAAATAAATAATTTTGGAACACAAAATTCGCAGTACTTTTTGAATACATCTCCTATATACCATAAGCCACTTGGGCGAACTGCAGCTAAAAAAACATAATTCCATTTTCTTGAATAACAAAAATGGACTAAGCTACATACAAGATGGCGCAAAATTAATCATCAAATTTTGATTGAATTGATTTTTAATAACTTTTTCGCTAAATAAGTGTTGAGTGAGTGAATGATGGGAATCTTTAGTATGACCTTTTCGCGCTGCGTCGCCTCAATCTACTTGTATACAACAGCTGTCGAGTTCATCATCGTCATTTCCTTAAATCTTCCATTGGAGCATAGGGCCCCAAAATATGTATCCGCAAGCAATTACAACTTCGCTAACGGAAATCAGAGTAAACAGTGCGCTAGTCTCGTTTATAAAACGAATGCTAACTGGGCGAATGATAAGTCCAAATCTGGGTGACACAACCACCAAGAAATTCCCGACCAAGGTGGGGTAATCTCTCCACTTCTGTGGAACTTAACTGTCAATAATCTTCTTCAAGAACTTGGTAAAATGGAAGGGAAAATAGTCTCATATGACAATGATATTTTTATAGCAATCTCGGGGAATCGCCTTTCAACATTATGTGATCTTCAACAAAGATCTCTCAACAAACTATCAAATTGGTGTAAAAGTCGAGGACTTGAAGTAAATCCGGAAAAAAACCGGATCTGATACTATTTAGTAGGAAACATAAAACACTTGCTCTGAAACACATATTCCTAGGAGGGGAACCACTTAGAGTAACAGAAAAAGCGAAATATTAAGGACTTGTATTGGATAGGAAGCTAATTTGGGGGCTCACAGTAGCAGATAGAACACGCAAATCTATGATGGCGTTGTACTACTGCGGAAGGCTTATTCGAAAGAAATGGGGATTGGAACCCAGAATGGTACAATGGCTGTACAGAGCAGTGGTTAGGCCTACTCTCTGCTATGGTACTGTAATGTGGTGGAATGCCCTTGAGAAGGGTGTGAGAATCAAAACACTTGACAAGGTTTAAAAATTAGCATCTGTTCTTATAACTCATGCGATGTCAACCACAGCATCGAAAGCATTACATGCGACATGAAACTTCCAGCCAGTAGATCTGCAGGCAAAACATATCGGCAGTGCGGCAATAAGGCTGAACATTCTAAGTAAGTGGACAAATAAGAGCAACGGTCACGGCACAATCCTGGCTGCCACTTCGGAGCTTCGCGAATTAGTGGACTATGCACACCCGCCTACACTTGCCATTACAACGTTCATGACCCTCCTACCCTCAAGGCAAGAGTAGGAACGGGACGATGTTAGGCAAAGCGAGTCTATGTATGTATACACAGCCGAGTATCCCCGAGTGTCTGGGGATCTCCTTCAGTTTTCGGCTCCCCGATTACTGTAGTATCTTTCAGGCTGTACTGATGGCAACAAGGAAAGCCGCGACACTGGTACAGTGGGATGCTATATCTGAAAGTGACATCTACGTTTTCATTGACAGCCAGGCGGCGATAAAATCTCTCACAAAACAGTCCGCAACCTCCAAGGTAGCCATGGAATGCCGCGCATCTCTTAACGAGCTGGCTGAGTCATTTCGCTTAAGGATAATATGGGTTCCTGGCCATCGCCACATTGAGGGTAACTGCAGATGAAATAGAGAGACTCGGCACCAAATTAACCGATGAGTACATAGACAATGACATAGGTATACCCTCATAAACATGTAAGCTACCCATCCTTGAAGAAATCGTAAGGAAAGCAAACGAAAGATGGCGTAATGAAGTCACCTGCAAAATCGCCCGTCAACTGTGGCCGACTCTAAATGCTAAACGCACAGAATCTCTGCTCAGCCAAAATAAACACAGTCTTAGCACATGGATTTCGGTCATAACGGGGCACTGCCGAATAGGTAGGCACGCCCAAAGGATGGGTGTGCAAACACATGACTTCTGTAGAAGTTCTCTAGATGAGGACGAGGAAGAGACAATCTCGCACTTACTGTGGCATTGTCCTGCTCTATCCAAACGCAGGTTTACTATTCCGGGTAAACAATTTTTTAATAAGTTGGAAGGTCTCAGTTCTGCAGAAATAGGAGATATTCAAAAATGTTTGATAAGCACACACTGATTTTAGGAGAAATAGGTAAAGCTCCCCACGCGGCATCTCAATGGTGAATGAGCCTGAGTGTGTCCCACAGGTCCTGTTTTCGGCTAGCATATTTAGCGCATTCCACGATTTCCCTTGCGGCTTCCTTGGGGGCTCACAATCCCCTGTCTAATTCACCAGTGTCACGGGACCATCTTACATATTTCATAATTTCGGTAAAAAAAACGTGTAACTTCTTCTAGTGAGGCACCCTAATGTGCATACACAAGCACTTACATAAGTACACATACTCGTACACACACAGAGTTACTGCTGCATACTAATGTTGGTGATAGAGAAAATTACTTACAGCTTAGGTACAATTCACGTGAGTGCCGCCCGTTTTAAAGGCGAGGCAGCACGAAAACTTTAACTAATTTTTAATGCATTAATGATAATTAAAGCTATGCCAACAACACTTATATGCCCTCTGAGACTGAATATTAATGATTCTGTCAGAAATTGTTTTACATGTGAGCACATTTTAATAAAGCTTTACATGTAAGCAAGTGTTGGTATGCACACATACATACACATTCATGTGTGTGTGTATATGTACGGGAACATACAATTTGATGTTGTAGAAATTTCCCTCTTGCATCATAAAAATGTCACTTTCCTTTTGTTAGACTTTATTAAAACTTCAGCAGCATGAAAGCAACAACTACAATGCCAATAATTTATGATTTTTTTTATACAAAACTGAGTTTTATGTTCGAAATAATAATGAGAATTTTAATTATGTTATGTAGATGAAGTTGGTGCATGAAATAAGGCCATAATTCAAGTAGTTTAAGAGTCTTTAATTACGCACGAAAAATAGTAAAAACTTTTGGAGAAACGAAGGTTTTCACCCTCTTGTCAAAATTAACAATGAAGTTTCTAGTCTTCACGAAATGGCAGCAGGCTTGCCTCAAGGAAAAGTTCTAGGACCGATCTTATACACTTTTTTTACTGCCGATCTATATATATAAAATTGGCGCGTACACCCTTTTTAGGTGCTTGGCCGACCTCGTCCTCCTATTTGTGGTGTGCGTCTTGATGTTATTCCACAAATGAAGGAACCTACAGTTTCAAGCCAACTCCGAACGGCAGATATTTTATGAGGAGCTTTTTCATGGCAGAAATACACTCGAAGGTTTGCCATTACCTGCCGAGTGTCGACCGCTATTAGAAAAAATGTTTTCCTTATTTGGTGTTTCACCAAGATTCGAACCAACGTTCTCTCTGTGAATTCCGAATGGTAATCACGCAACACGGAGGCCACGCTCCCCTAGGATCGGACGACTAAGCTGGGCTCTAAGCTACCGTGGGGATCAGCAGGTGGCGGACAACCGGACGGCCTATAATAGCAGGTTAGTTGCGAATAAGTTCTAACAAATAAGCAGCCCCCGACAATGAGTGGCAAGAACGTAGGAAGCGGTATAAAAGCTAGCTATTCCGAAGAGGTTTCTGTGACAAAGGCGAATCGACAACGTCTTTAATAAAATAAGTGTGCCCTTCAACATGGTGAAAATACAATAAACCAGAAGAGACTAACTTTTATTGGGCGGCTCCTTCGTCAGCGACTGTCTTCCATGTTAGGGGCGGCTGTTAACCCAACATGATCTTCATTAAGACTCAGGCCAGTAAGGTCGTAATTATGAAATACTGGAATACGTTGGGACATATTGCCATGAGCTGACGGCTGTATTTTTCTGTTTCCTTAGTAAGCGGAGTTAAATCTAGCTGAAACAGCATTCAGGCTAATAATCCAGTTGCCCCCACCCCGTTAAAATGATGGCAAGTCTCTAAAAACGCTCCATATTCCGTCGGCATTAAGTGTCGGCGTAGGTCTAGATGTAACATTTCTAGTTAACACTGATTCGGCTCTGAACTTAAGCTCTCATAAGGAGCGTTTGTCAATCCTTGCGTGGCCTACCTGCTTGTAAAAATAACCATGGAATCATTATAAATGACTACGCATCAGGATATGGATAACAACTTATGAGTTTGGGCCCACAAAACAGAAATGAATTACAACAAAATTAAAAAACAAACCTCGGAAGGGATTGAAGTAGCAACAAAAATAGCCCCACAGGTACACGAAGTAATTTTACCAACAACTATTGTATATTTCGTTTATTCAGTCTACAAATAATTCTTACAGACTACCCGTTCCAAAGGAGCTCAAGGTTGGCATATTCGCCACCAGACACCAGGGAAAGAACCAAATCGTCTCCACGGCAGTCGGTTCTGCGTTACCGAAACGACCCGGATTTATATTCGGCCAAGGTCTGTCACTCCAGCAGCCGTATGTAAGTATAGAGAATGTCTATGCTGCTACAACAACAACAACAGAACCAAATCGGCGTCACCGTACATGCAGCACTTTGGCTTCACGAAGGCGATAACGGCCGAAGAAATTGTCGAGCCATCGACGATAAAGTTAAGGAACTGGCTGAAACGATGGAGCTTCCGAAGCGAAACATACACCAGCCAGCTCCTTACTTCGAAGAACCTCTTGGCGTCAAGAGGGGCGCATGGAGCACCATCTACAGTCAAAGACGGATGTGCCCAAACAACACCTCTTATTAAGCGTATGGATTCTACGCCAAAAAGGGCAATCGACAACGCCGCTGTAAGGAAAAGTCCTGTCAAAAGAAATAAGAATAGACGCGTCGAAGTCTTGAGAAATACGCCGGTTAAAATGAAAGCAACTGAAGAATAATTTTTGCCACCTCAACAAAAAAAAAAGAAAAATCAAAAAAACAATATATGCGTCCGATACTTTTGTAAGGGTCACAAATGGTGTTGCCTCCAATGCTTCATCTCTACTGCAGCTTAAACTCGACGCAGTCAGTACCTGGTTGAATAAGAGGCGTACAAAAGCTCACCTAACCAAATCAGTTCATATAACTTTTACGATCCGCAAAGACTCGTCTGCTTCCGAAACTTTAAATCACCGCCAAATACCTCAAGCTGATCAAGCAAAATACTTGGGTATTCAACTCGATAGAAGGCTAACACGGCTCCCACATGCATATATTCTTGAAGCGGAAGCAACTGGGTTTAAAACTTAGCTCACTTCTGTCTATGTAATCAAAAATCTGCATTATCAGTAGATAACAAAATTTTAATCTAAAAATCTATACTTAAGCCAATATGGACATATGGACATACATGTGTTTCTTTTTTGTTTCATTACAATGAAATGATTTAACACTTTTTTATTTGATGTTGAGAAATGAAATAAACTAAAATAAATAAGATGTCTGCATATTCTGTTTTTCCATTTTCGCAAAATATTGTGAAATATAGAACCCTTTAAAAAAATCGTGTATGTATCAAATAAGGTGTGAGTGGTCCTATGTAGTCAATCCCACAGTCAAATCTATTCGTCCTGTTCTCCTTATGAGCTGTTTTTTGCCGAAGTGGTTCACCATGTATAATTTTTCAAAGCTAGAAGCTCGTATTTTTTACATAGCAATGTTCTATAAAATGCCCATTATCAGCCTATTTCTATGTATGCCCATTATTAATATTCCGCGAGAACTGATTCACAACAGACCCCAAAAACTCTAGTCCAATTTGTGGTGAAAATCCACAATTTTGAATGAGTTGAGGAAGTAAATATAAATTGATAATTGAAAACCTTAAAAATATTTTATGATGAATAAAAACATTACATAAAATTGTTTCCTATCTTTAAATTTGCTGCTGGTCTTTATATGAATTTATTTTCACAAATTACTTATATATATTTTTATTTAGCCTGAAAATAAGTTAAAGAAAATAAGAATTATTAAATGTCACTGGTTAAAAACATAACAACAATAAAAGCATCAATTATAAAAAACAGTTTTTTTCGCGAACACTTCTAATTGGTCACTTTGTAACTAGTACAAGTCTAGTTGATTTTGGACTAGTATGACTTTCTGCATCAAATACCAGTTTAGGAACTCAAATATTTACAAACTAGTAATTTTGCTACTGGTATTATACTAGTTACTCTCCGACTAGTACGCCTTTATCCACCAAATGCTTGTAGAGTAGAAACAATAGAATTGAATGCACCTCTAATTGATCATTTTGCAACTGGTGCTGAACTAACCACTCTCAAAATAGTGTGATACCAGTTCAAGAACAAACATGTTTGATGAGTAGTTCGGCTTTTAAGAGTAGTGCACTAATAGGAAAATTGGATACATCTTAAAATGGTTGTTTTGCAACTGGTTGTTTTGCAACTGGTTGTATACTAACTACTCTGGGACTAGTTTCATCACTTCCATAAACTGCTTGTAGAGTAGCAATAGATGAATTGAGTGTACCCCTAATTGTTCATTTTGCCATTGGTGATGTTCTAGGCTCTCTGAAGCTAGTATGACTTTCTCCATAAAATACCAATTCAAGAACTGCAATATTGTATGTGAAGTTTGGCTGTAGTGCACTAACAAGAGAATTAAATCCATCTTGAAATGGTCATTTTGCAACTGGTGCTACACTAATCACTCTCAGACTAGTATGACTTCCTCCATCAATTACCACATTTTGAAATAAAATCTTTCCTGATAAGTATACTTCTTCATTTGTATACCCTAATTGGCCAATTTCCAACTAGTACAAATCTAACTACACTACAACTAATATGCCTTCTGTCATCAAATATCAATTCACGAACTAGAATTTTTGCAATTGCGGTTTCCCTAAAATACTATTTGCTTTGCCTTAATTTCTAACTGGTCACTAGTCGTTTTGCAACTAGTACATATCTAACTACACTAGAACTAGTATGCCTTCTACCAGCTCACAAAGTAGAATTTTTGTAATTGCGGTTTCCATAAAATATTATTAGTTTTGCCTAAATTTCTAACTAGTCATTTTGCAACTAGTACATATATAACTACACTATAACTAGTATGCCTTATACCATCAAATATCAGTTCGCGCTGAGCAGCTTGGCTTCTCACCGTACCGCTAATCTACATGTATTTGTGTTTGTCCGTTAATTACCAGCCAGAAATTGTGGATGGAGGCCATTCCAGGTGCAAGCCTTGTCTAAAAGCGTTTATAAATAATTCAGGCAAGCAACTAAAATAAACACCGACACGCAAAAATAATTGTCAGTGGCTGTGCTAGTAAAATTATTGTTCGCAAAAGCATATCCCTGTTTCCTATTATTGTATTTCACTGTTAATTGCGTGCGCGAATGGCCTGTATTCAGGTGTACAAGGACAACCATCAACGCTAAACGGTAAGAAAATTGCAAGAAGCGAATGCGGATGCAGGCGAAGGGGGCATGTAAATATGTTTACAAAGGTATAAATAAAAAATAATAGGACTATGAATAAGTTCGTGCGGTTTTTTTTCGAAATTTGAAACTTTATTGACGTAAAATGGTTACAAATTTAATATTCAAAATATTGTCCATCGCTTACTACTACTTTTTCCCATCTTTCTGGCAATTCACGGATTCCCTTTGTGAAAAATTCGGTCGGTTTTGCCGCAATCCACGAATCGATCCATTTTTTGACTTCATCGTAATTACGGAAGTGCTGGTCAGCCAGGCCATGTTGCATCGATCGGAAGAGATAGTAATCGGATGGCGCAAGGTCTGGACTATACAGCGGGTGGGGTAGGACATCCCATTTGAGCGTTTCTAAGTATGTTTTGACCACTTGTGCAACATGTGGCCGAGCATTGTCATGTTGCAAAATAACTTTGTCGTGTCTATCGGCGTATTGCGGCCGTTTTTCTCGCAGTGCTCGGCTCAAACGCATCAATTGTCGTCGGTAGACATCCCCCGTAATCGTTTCATTCGGTTTCAGTAGCTCATAATACACAACACCCAGCTGGTCCCACCAGATACGCAGCATAACCTTCAGGCCATGAATATTCTGCGCCGACGTCGATGTTGAAGCATGGCCAGGGTATCCATACGTTGCCCGACGTTTTGGATTGTCGTAATGGACCCACTTTTCATCGCCAGTCACAATTCGATGCAAAAAACCCTTTCTTTTGTGCCGTTGAAGCAGTTGTTCGCATGCCATAAAACGGCGTTCAACGTCTCTTGGCTTCAATTCATACGGCACCCAATGGCCTACCTTTCGGATCATTCCCATGGCTTTTAAACGTTTGGAAATGGTTGATTGATCAACTCCCAAAGTTTTTGCAACCTCTTCTTGCGTTTGAGCCGGATCTTGATCGAGCAATTCCTCCAATTCGGTATCCATGAACTTTGGCGGCGCACCCTCGCGTTCTTCGTCTTCCAAGCCAAAATCACCACTTTTAAAGCGTGCAAACCACTTCTGGCACGTTCGCTCAGATAGAGCATGCTCACCATAAACTTCCACCAAGATACGATGACTTTCGGCTGCTTTTTTCTTCATATTAAAATAATGAAGAAGAATTCCCCGCAAAAACACATTATTTGGCACGAAATTCGACATTTTCAAGTGTGGTAAAAATATTGTTGTTTACGCTTCAAATAAAAAACTTATACTGACGTTTGTGCCTTACGACAGTAGCTCTCCAATGAATGTTTGGAAATGTGGATCGATGGAATAATAATCAAGTTACGCCATCTGTTGTAAAACCGCACGAACTTATAAATAGACCTATTAAATACGGAACATTTACTAAGAATAAGGCGGCGTCAAAGCAGAAACGTCCAGAACTGAGTGATATCCATTTCATGGGTAACTGTGGCAGTGCACACTGGCTTGAAATATGAAACAGTCTTTTCTAAAAATAGAAAAATGGAAACTTAATATCAAAGTCATTAAAAGTTATTACTGAAATTCCGACTGGATGCTGGAATTTTTTTATTTTTAATTTTTTGTGCAGTGGTCTAAGTATCGAAAATATTGCATAAGAATCACTTCCTTCCACAATCGAACAACAAGCCACAAGTGATGGTTGAGAATTGAAAACACCGAAATTTAACCAATTGAACTCTGCAAAGTAAACGTTCGACCCAATTGAAAAAATCTTTGTACTCTGTACGTTGCGAATCAGGTATGAAGCTCAGATTTGCTCATCTTAACTGCCACCTTAATCATTTTCGTTATTTTGATCGATTCCTGTCATTTCTCTACTAACTGGCGCCAACTCCTATTAGAAACACCAAGTGAAGCTCAGACTTTCTGTAGCCAAGTGACAATTCACTTGCCAAAGTTCTTCCTTTTCCCCTGCCAGCATTAGCAGGAACCACAGTAAAGAATTTACCTTTGTACCTCCTATGCGAGTAATTCAGGCGGAGCTAACATACTTTGACTCTACTTTTGTTTGTCAAAGTTTTGATTCATCAATAACAAAGGAGAGATTCAAAAAATGTACTTTTGTATTTTTGGAGGAATCTTTATAGTTTGCAAATGTGAAGAATGGAACTATTGGACACACAAAGCCCTTCTATAGTAGCCTTTAATTTTCTTAAAAATATTAAATGATAGTTTTGGCCACTTTCATACCATATTTGTAAATCTATTGTATAAGAGGCGAATACCATTATTTGGTCTGAAGCAATAACCGCATAAGAGGCCTTAAAGAAAAATGTAAAAATGTATATATAACTGCCCTCAAAATGGCATCCTTAAATGCCCTGATGTGAAGCCGGCAACCATGCAATATAACTAAATTTGATATAATTTCTATGGGACCTCTTCAATTTCCACTTGGATAGCAGGTGATTTAAGAAGATTATACTTTAATGTATTTGAAGGAACCGCAGTTGGAGGAAAGCACCTCCACTAAACATCTTGCTTCCAAGGGAGAGTAGGAGGTTTTCTCACGCATGCCTTCTCACACTAATTTACCCAAAATATACGCAGACATTTTAACGTAGGGTGCGTTTCATAACCATAAGACAACCCTAATTTTTCAAAGTATTGTAATTTATAGACTTCAGAGGAAAATAAAAATGTTACCCATCGATTAAAGTAACAAAAGTTATCTGTTTCATTACAGAATTTAGAACTGTTTTTAATACATAAAGAAAATGTTTAACAAAAACGTATTTCTAGGCGTTTCAAAATGATAAGATTAAGATTAAGGCACTGTTATCGACAAAAAAAAATTCGAAAAAGTATACTTTAGTTAATTGTAATTAACGATTTTTTTTTTCTTGTCGTCTAGAATATTTTAGTATTCTATGGAACCACCACTTGATTTAACGACAAAAAAATAACCTTATCTTCATCGATTCTGTTAACTTTTTAAGCAAATTTACATCTAGAAAAGTCCATTCTGCCTTAACTGCCGCTTTAAGCTCGTTGGTGTTGTGAAATTAGCGATTGTTGACTTAAACTCTTCTGACTAATAAACCCCAAATGTTTTCTAATGGGGTTAGATCCGGCGAACACGCCGACCAGTTCATAGTTTCAATGGAACAATCAGTCAAATACAGCCTTGTTTCCCTTCTTACGTGTCTTGCTGAAAAGCGAAGGGCCGTTCCCAATTATCCTGAATAAAAGGAGGGAGACTATTTTCGAAAACGGTTTTGTAGTCCCCACTATTCATTCGCGATGATGTAAATTGTATATCAAGAGTTGCTTTTGATGTAAATGCACCCCAAATCATAACAGAACCGCCACCGAAGTTCTTCTTCTCCTTAATTGGCGCGATTTTGGCCGAGTTTAACAAAGCGCGCCAGTCGTTTCTTTCTCGTGCTAACCGGCGCCAGTTGGACACACCAAGAGAAGTCAAGTCCTTCTCCATCTGATCTTTCCAACGTAGAGGTGGCCCTCCGCATCAAATACTTTCAGAGCCGGAGCGTTTGTATCCATTCGGACGACATGACCCAGCCAACGTAGCCGCTGGATTTTTATTCGCTGCGCTATGTATATGTCGTCGTAAAGCCCATACAGCTCATCGTTCCATCGCCTGCGATACTTGCCATCCGCATCTCTGTCATCGTCCAAGCTTCTGCGCCATACGCCATGAGAGTCTTGTAGAGTGCTAGTTTTGCTAGTCCAAAGTAACACTTGTTGGCAAGAGAGATTAGATTCTACGTTGGATTTCAAGGCTGACCTTGTTATCGGTGTTAATGCTGGTTCCTAAGTATAAGAAGTTCTTTACAACCTCGAAATCATAGCTGTCGACAGTGACGTGGGTGCCGATACGCGAGTGCGCCGACTGTTTGTTTGATGACACGTGACGTTTTGTCCTGCCACCAGACCCATTCGCTTTGCGAAGGCAGAACTAACAGCGCAGTTGTTAAGGCCGATGATGTCGATATCACAGACATATGCCAACAATTGTACGCTCTTATAAAATATTGTGCCTGAGCGATTAAGTTCTGAGGCTCGTACGATGCTCTCCAACATCAGGTTAAAGAAGTCACACGACAGCGAGTCACCCTGTCTGAAACCTCGTTTGGTATCAAACGGCTCGGAGAGGTCCTTCCCAATTCTGCCGGCGCTGCTGGTGTTGAGCAACGTCATCTTGCAAAGCCGTATTGGTTTTGTGGGGATACCAAATTCAGACATCGCGGCGTACAGAAAACTCATTTTCGTACTGTCGAATGCAGCTTTGAAATCGACGAAATGATGTGTGTGTCGACTCTCCTTTCGTGGGTCTTTTCCAAGATTTGGCGTATTGTAAATATTTGGTCGATGGTAGACTTTCCAGGTCTAAAGCCACACTGATAAGGTCCAATCAGTTGTTTGACGGTGGGCTTCAGCCTTTCACACAATACGCTCACTAGAACCTTATACGCGATATTTAAAAGACTAATCCCACGGTAATTGGATTGGGCAGAGCACACTTAAATTGCAATCAGCAGGCATGCTTTCATCCGACCATATTTTGCATAGGAGCTGATGCATGCACCTTACCAGTTCCTCGCTATTCTCACCTCGTCATGGTCGGGTAGCGGAACGACGACGAAATCTTAACTCTGCAATTATTAAAATGACGCCAAATAAAAACTACTCCGCAAAGTAAAAGTGAGCTTATGGCAGTTCAAACATTTTATACCTAAGGTGTCTTATGGTTATGAAACGCACCTTATTTGTACATAAGAAACCCACACAACACTTGTTTCCACTACTTACACTTAATCTATAGCAAAGTAAGTGTTCAAGTGCGAGCGCCTTCGTGTCTATCCTTTTAGGTAAGGTATTTATGCTACAGCACTGAAATAAAGCTCCCCCCCTACAACTTTACGGTTTGGTCGAATAAGCCGCTAAACTTATTGCGTAGAAAATATTTGTGCTGTTGGCTTCTTCGCCCTAACAAACAGAAACTGATTCGATTCTTTCACAAACTCACCTTTCCAACAATTCACGGCTTTATTGCACACAAACTTACAAATATCAACCAATAAATAACTGTGAGTGGCTAATTTATGTGCCGAATATTTGGGATTAGTGGTACGAACGGTGTTTGAATTCAACTTTCTGGCCCTCTTAGGGTTGTCTGCCATCGCACGCAATTTAATCAAGATGGTATTAAATAAAAGGGCGTACACTTCCTATCGAGTTTACCTCCATTTGATCAAAATGAATCAAAAACCAAATCTCCTTGCATTTTAACTCACTGCATTGCGTAACACTTTAAAGAATTTAACATTTCCGTAAGAACATAAAAGTGAGGGAAATTTAGGTGGGATAGGGTGGGTACTTAGACCGCCTACTTTCAAACTGGCATAGTTTTCTTCATGGCGCTCGTATTTTCTGTACGAATTGCGTACGGCGCTCGATGGGTATAATGTGTAAAATTGATGTTTGATGGGTCTGATTAGTCGTTGTGTATGAAGCACCAGAAATTGAAAATGCCAAAATTCATTACCAAATCGGTCACACCGCAAAAGCGCCGTGAACTTAGGTCGATACACAGCAAAATCTCGCCGCAAAGCGATTGAGTTAACAAAAATCCAGAGCAAACAAAAAAAAAACAAAAAATAAACCTTCCTATGTTTAGGCAGCTAGATCTTGAACAGAATAAAGTACTTCCATCTCCATTCGGTCTCATCAACTCAAAAGTAGACATTTCACATACAAATACGGATTTTTTAGTAGGAAAATTAATTTGAAAGGAAAGGAATTACACTTATAAAGAGTGATCAGATTGGATTACTTCCCCAATAAGGTTTTGTTATAAAAATTCAATGATCTATAAAACTGCGTACCAAAAATTTTTCTAGAAATGGGTTTTGTTTCTAAAAAATCTGAGCAAATAGTTTGAAATTTTGTTGAAATTTTATACAAAGTGCGAAACTTTGCTTTATATGGTTTTTGTTGTAGTAAGAACTGTGTTTTTATAAACGAATAATTAAAATTAAAAAGGGAAGCTGATCTGCAAACGTCTATCAGAAAAAACCTGGGGATGTAGCCTAAGAATCCTGAGATGGATGTACATCAGAATAATAAAAGAAATGATAACATATGGAACGGTCGGTCGCTTAGGCATTGAGAGCCACTCTCTAGACAATGCGGGCAGGGCTAGATTCAGCGCTTCGCATGCGTATACATCACGTGGGCGATGCGGACCTGCCTTACAGCCGCGATGGTGGTGATACTTGAGCTGACACCACTTCATGTAGTTATTCAGCAATCAGCCAAGCCTACCCTATTGCATATTACCAGAGGAGGCTTCGGAGAGGACAAATGATGTCATCTAAAAACATTGAATTGCTGAGACTGCAACTCCCACTTACCCAGCTACTCAGAGATGGTATCACTAAGCTGATCAAATTCGAATAAAATCTCAGAATTGAACTAGACGATAAGTTAAACTGGAGTGGATCTGCATTTGAAAGGAAACTCCAGGAAAGTACCCTGATGTTCACACATGTCTCGAAGCTCCAAGAAGGCATAGGCGCTGGAATACAAGGCCCTAGAACCAAGCGATTTGTGCCGATGGGTAGCATAGATAAACTTAGACAGGAATTTACGGAATGAGCGAACAGTTAGGCCATTCGGAGCGACAGTCAGGCAGCACATTTGGGTTCCAGGACACAGGGGTATTAATGGGAAAGAGGTAGCACACGCATTAACGAGAGAGGCTGCGACCTCGTCATTAATAGAACCCGCGCCCCTCCTTGCTGTGGGGCAACACATCAACAAGGAGAAGCTTCGGAGTGAAGAGCTAAGGCACCACAGTGTGGGGCTACGCCAGCAGAGATCCTTATTGGATAGGTTTAAAAAACCCATAACTATAAAACTGACCCGTAGCCGAATGGGTCGGTGCCTGACTACTATCCGCAATTCAGAGAGAACGTAGGTTCGAATCTCGGTGAAAGACCAAAATAAAGAACACGTTTTTTTCTGATAGCGGTCGCCCCTCGGCAGGCAATGTCAAATCTGCGAGTGTATTTCTGCCATGGAAAAAGTCATCATAAAAAATATCTGCCGTTCGGAGTCAGCTTGAAACTGTAGCACCCTCCATTTATGGAACAACATCCAGACGCACACCACAAATAGGAGAAGGAGCTCGGTCAAATACCCAGAGAGGGTGTACGTGCCAAGTACATATGGTATATAAAACTGAGAATGCTCACGGGCTCCTCAGATCAATTCCAGGAGACTCCTTTTCAAGGAAAGCGTTATAGCCCGCAGAAGGTTGAGACATCTCGGCCAACTGCAGCCAGAAAAAAAAGCCTCAGCTCAATGCAACCCAGCTCTATCCTGAGTTTAATAAGGCAACTGGGTCTGGATGAGGTACTGTGATGAGCAGAGTGCACAAAAGACCATGAGTGCAAACCTCGTAGAATACACTTTCTTTTGCCTTATAACCAATTACATATTTGTGATGAAATTTCCTAGCCGAGTTTTGTGAGCGGAATAAACCAGGAACTGCACCACAATAATGCGCCAATGGTCCAAGGGAATTCAAATTCTATGGAAAATATCTGGCCGTTCTCGTTCTGGAGGTCTCACAATGGTATCAAAACGGCGCTTCAGTGCTACTTGGGGAGTCCCAACCATTTCACCTTTCTACCTGTGGAAAAAATGGGAAATTCAGCGAGTGATAGTAAATCTTCGGAGGTGTCACAAAAAAAACTTGTTCGACGGTGTGCATCATATTATTTCTCTGAGCTCAGCTTTCTCAATAAATCTTAGTATTTGTCCCATTTTTTTAAATTTTACTTCCTCTTCTAGTAAAATATGTGTACGCAGGTGTTTGTGCCGCTTCTGCATCAGTGCTGGGCATGAGCCAGCGCATTTTTGGTGGTTTCATCTTCCTCACCTTAGAAACTGCAAGTTCCATTGGAGGATATTCTGTTGAGCATCACAACTCGCAACAGAATCAACTAATGTAAAAAAGTGCACTCGATCGCTATGCTGAATGGGTTTGTGCGTGACTTCCTTGGGCTGTGATTCACTTGGAAGAGGAAGAATAAGCTCTTGAGATTCCTTAAAAAAAATATAAAAAAGTGCAAAAAAGAAGTTTCAATACCTTACGCGCCCTTAACTCTCCAACTATTTCGCATAAGGCGTTTTTTAGAAAGAATAGACAAAAAACGCATCCTCGGTAGTCTAGCGCAGTCCCCGCACTTTTCCAAACTTATCTACTTTCGTAGTTTCTAAAAAACAAAAATTCATTCCTCAACCCCAAGAACCGTATCCTTCCAGTCTTTACTCCCGCACAAAAGTCAGCGCATTACTTGCATTGTGGCTGCTAAAACAGTCAACAAACAAAAAGAAAAAGGCACAGTTACACACTGCATCAGTGGCGCCAGCAAGAGGAAGCGAGCAATCGCGGTAATAGCGTAGACACACCAAATTTAGCGAAGTCCTCAACCATCTGCGCGATCCTTCTGGCAGAAAAATGTGAAACACAGATGGCGCTCCAAGCAGTAAGAAGGCGTTGTTCCTAACCAACGACACGTGGGCATTCCCACTACTCAGGACTGGTAGCGGAAATCAAAATAGATTAACGAAACCAACACAAGACTGAGTCTTGTCGAGACCCTATGCTCACGAGTGGAGTGAACAAGAAAAAAAAGACGAAAAATAAACAAAAAAAGTTATAAGAAAATGGTAGTTTTATGAAAGTTGCAAGGAAAGGAAGATTTTGTTATACGGCGTATTTTTTTTTTTTTTTTTTTTTGAAGAAAATTCAACCATCTTCGTTCTGTACAGTTTGTAAAATAATTACTCCAACAAATCTCGCATTACTTCTAATTTACAAACCAAAGCCGCAAGCAAAGTGGTATTTTATCCTCTCCTCCATATCTGCCAATCATCTGCCACGTAGGCTTTGGTGGAGGATTTGAAAATCTTTTACAAATTCATTCTCGCAACAATAACAGCGCGATTGCGGCTATAATTTAGCAATAACATATTTCAGTAGTAGTTTTGCTGTATTTCGTTTCCCAAAGCATTCATTTAATAGCAAAAAACTCGCTTGCGCGCTTATCTCCAACACAAAGATTATTTACAATACAAAGTTTGGAAAGTGGGTTTGTAATTTGCAAATTATGTGGAATATCTCATAAGTTTTCTAAGGCGCGCTGTGGTTGCTGTCGATGACTGATTTCCCAAAAAAAAACTTGGCAGCAGCTGCCCGCTTAGCCACAGAAACTTTAAGCTGTAACCGCAAGTTAGTCAAAGCGAAAAACGAACGCTAATCTGCTCATTTTTCTACCAACTTTTCACTCGCATTGTTTTGCTTTTATTTTTTAATAAAAAGGCTCGTCGTCCACAAAGTTTTGCCTGCAGCAACTGCCATGTACATTTTATCATTTACAACCGGCCCCACATTCGGCCCCGCGTCAAACAAGTACCAGCAGTCTGCTGCCTTCAGCCGCCCTAATAAGCTGGATAATAAAATTAGGCAGCAGTCGTCAATCGGCTGCCAAACATTGTTTGAATTTGTGGCTATAGAATTGTATTACTCTTGGGGCTACCAATCCACAAAATTCTCCTTCAATGCCCTTTTTGCCCAACAATTGTGCATTTAACGATCATCCATTGATTTCCAACTTGCTTGGAACCATTAGCAGCTGCTTTCGACATCACTTGTCGGCTTATCTTGAGCCGCGCTGGGTGCAAATCTAAGCACCGTATATTTGCTATGTATATACGTACACATAAACGTTTGTATGTATGTATTGACACAGTTGTTTGTATACCAACCATGCACTTTCCACTTACTATGAGCCATAAACATAAAAGGCATTTGCATAATGTTACCTACAGTACAGGTCAAATTTTATTACCACTTAACAGCGCCAGCCCAGGTGGCAAAGGTTTGCCCCGTCATCCTGCTGTATACCCCTGTTGTGTTCATTGTTAACCTCTGCAGAGCTATAACTCACATCGATTTAACCTCAACTTATGTCGTTTAAACGCAGAGTAGTCATTAATCTTTAGCGATTTTATGGACCATCGAATACTTTCAAACATATTGCGAGTTGTATGCACACAGCAACGTGTAGGAAATTTATTACCAGTGACAAGTGCCACATTGGGTGGCATACGGTTTTGCATGGCCTGCTGGGCTATTAAAGTATATTTAAAGGCTGTCTCGTTAGTTTAACGAACGGCTTCTTAAGCGGTTTTTCTACTCATCATAATTTAAAGGCAGTAAATATGAGAATTTTTAGTTATATTTTTCAAACAGGAATTTAATTTCTTTTATAAAGCTGATAGGAGAGAATAATGGAACGATGCATTACGCAGAAGAAAACAAACAGGTGGAAAAAGCTAGAAGAGGCTTCGGTTTACAGGATCACAACCAACAGTGGCTAATTACGTTCGTATTAACCGCTTCAAGTTACTTCTGCATTTCATCAGGTGTGTGATATTTAAACCCGCACTATCTGCAGATGTATCAAAAAAGTGAGAGCCCACATGTCTAAATTTTTATTCGACGAGAGCAGGTCAGCTGAGAAGAAAGTGCTGACATGATTCCACCTCGTCCTCCAGACAGCTTCAACAGAAAGGACTTGAAGCAATCCCAAGTCTCACCCCATGGACAACTAATGGACAATTTCCGATAAGAAGACCTACCAAATTCGAGAGCTGCGGCTTTATTAGCCTTAGAAGATCTCTCGAGTGCCCCCGACCTACCTGTGGCCAGAAGGATCTCGCGATTTTGCACGTTTGGGCACTAGCCAAGCACTCGTTAAGTTGACGCAAGCCCATCTTTCCAGGATTAGATAACAGGCTCTTAAGCGAGCTCCAATTCACTCGTTTAGCGATAAAACCATCTCCAGAGACCTCTATCTTGCCAACTCATCAGCCCAACGGTTTCCCTCTATGCCGCTGTGACTGGGAACCCTAATGAGTCCAATATTGAAATATTCGAATGCAATCTAGAGAGAGGCAAGTACTCCCCGACTAATTTTGAATCCTCTAACGAGAGCTCAAGACCCTAATTTTCGCTTGGCTAACGGAGTAGATATTTATGTCCTTTACAGTAATTACAGAGGAAAGCAAACAACTCACTGCTTCCTTAATTGCGGCTACCTCCGCTTAGTGTTGTGTTTTCTACAGGGGTCCGGAAGCCTAAATTTGAGCTTGAAGCTCCATCCAGCTTCGAGTCATCCAAACGGCTTAAGAAAATTGCGTGGAACTTCATACTTACCCACTTTGATACCACTTTGTTTGAGACTCTGTCAAAAGCCTTCGCAAAATCGGTATGCTGTGGCGATACCCTTAATGCCTTAATCCTGAATTTGCAACCCCCGATATCCAATTTCGAAATGGAGGCTGGAGTAACAAAGATATGTCACCATTTGTCGGAACAGTGCTCACGTTTCTCAGTAAATAGGGACTTGCCCCTTTCTGCAAACGAGCCATAATTTGCATAACAGCCGATCGACTATCAATGGAAAAGTTTATTTTAGCCTATTCACCTGCTCTTATTGCGGCATAGATTTCTGCTTGAAATATACTACAGTAACTAGGTTGTCTGAAAGACTTTTGAGGATCAAATTGCGGGCAAAAGGCAGCCACTCCTACTCCTTTTAGACCCATCTTTAAATAAAATGTATGAATGATATGTGGACTCTAGACCTTTCTGCCATCCATTTTGCTCCATAATGACGCTACGCTTTTTGTCATATTCAACTTGTGGAAGTACGCAGTCTGACTTGAAAGCGTTTGTGAGAATTACTCTGACATCAACAATCTTGGAGCACAACTTTTGACCGAGATTCTTTTTACCAGTTTGATTGTATGCCGGTTTCTAATTCTTTCTATTGCCGCTGTAGGAATTGTGCTCCTTTGCATGCTTTCCAATACTTTGACGTAAGTCACTTTAGCGCACGCCGGCCACCATGAAATTGAAATTTGAATAGGTCGAGCCAAGGGGCACCAGGAGATTTGGCGGCTCCTACAACACTCAGGCTAAAAAACCCATTGTATTTCGAGCTCTGGAAAGGGAGTAGATAGTCAAGGAGGAAAGGAGAAAAGTATCAGAAAAAGAGATAGGAAAGAATAGAGACAGAGACAAAGGTAGTTATTCCTGTGAGAATTTTCCAGATTATTTGGCAAATCTGTAGATATCCTCCAGTTTTAGAGAACGAATGTTACTCATTCTCAGGACATCGGAACCTAAAACTCGTAGCCTTGCTCTAGCAAAGGCAGAACACTCACAGAGAAAGTGCCTCCTCCAAGCAAGACCGGCACATCGGGTTCTCAATGATTCCAATGGTGGTCATATGCTGACCCCAAGGGTTGTGTTTTGTAATAATACAGATTTGTCACAAAACACTTTGCAGCTCTGCAGCATTTTAATCACTGATCCAATTCATGCTTCCTGCAGAACTGATTCTCACACGGTTGGCTAATTCATCGGCAATTTCGCGTCCTTGAACACAATTTCTTACGTTCTGGAACAATCTTTGAGGCTTGCTTCGCGTTCTCCAGGGCCCTTAGTGCTGCCTGACTGTCCCTGAAAACTCCAATCTGTTTCCCGCTCCATCTCCTCTCGATTACCCATTCGGCTACTTTCAGAATGGCAAAAAAATTTTGTTTGACTACCATCCGGCACCAGACCCTATTTCATTCTTGGACCCGTTCACCATACAAGCGCACCATAGAGCATTCTTGGTCTAATGACCGCCATATATAACCAATGTGTGAGTTGAGGAGGTAAGCTCCAAGTCTTACCGAGCTTTATCCTGCATGCGTATAAGGCATTCGAGGCTTTCTTTGCTCTTTCTTCTACATTGAATCTCCATAAGAGTTTGCTTTCCACAAGAGTTTGCTTTCCACAACAAGCCCTAGACATTGAGTCGTTGTTGTTGTGGCAGCTTACTAAACCAGCTTAATTACTATTCAATTATTCGATGCTTTTGGTGTCAACACAACTCCTCCCAGCCGCGGAGGTGATCAGTTAGGAATCTTGTACTTGCTTGTGAGTACGTCTTGTCTGGATTTACTTTCAGCCCAACAGTTTTCGTCTACTTGTACATCTCTCTAAGCGTCCTTGTGAGTATTTCACTCGTCGTGTGTGGACACCTAACTGAGATGATAACAGCCAAGTCCCCAGCATATGCCGTCAGTTTCGATCCGCTATGCCCAAGTTTGATGAGAATCTGATGCATTACTAGGTTCCATAGAAGAGAAAATAGCTCTCTTCACTGTGGAGTTCCTCTGCTTTCCTTTCTCGAGATTGATAGCAAAGTAATAATTCCAAAAAAAAACAGAAGGGAAACTTTCAAGGCAGACAAAGAAAGAGGCAGAGACCCGAGAGAGAATGAGAGAGAGAGAGAGAAAGAAAAAATATATATCTAAATAAATTCACAAGATTTGCAGAGAATGCAAATAGACAAAATTTACAAAAAACGGAGAAGGGGCGACCGGTGTAGATAAACGCGGGACACAAACCGTGGCAACAACTTGCACTACTCCGAGTGTTTATAACCCGCACAAACGCAGTCATTCCAGGACCACAGCAACGGCACAAATTACCGCAAGGCAATACCAATAAATCCGACGCCGGGAGGATAGCACTTTATAGTACGCACAAGCACTAGCCAGGAAACGAAAATAAGCGCCAAAAAATAGGCACCAAAAAAAAAAACACGCCAAAACATTGGGACCAAAAATCGGCCCAAACAGTGCCTACTGGAAATATAACGCCAAAAGGTAGGCACCAAAAATGTATTCCCTACATGTTTGCCCAACAAACAAGCGCCAAAAAGTAGGCAGTGTTATTTCTCACTAGAAATTAGCAACCATAAGAAAAAACTTAGAAAAAATAGCCTAAAGTGTATTTAAGATATATATAAGGTATATCTCTCTCTCTCCTTTTCCTCTACGTTATATCTGTTTTCTCTCTCGCGGAACGAAAATGCCCAAAACGGTGCATGGCCTTGTAATTTTACTCTCCATTCTCGCTCCTCAATCAACGCCTAAGAAGTTTCACTTCAAAAAATGCATCTCGCTGATAATCATAATATTATTCAAAGACTTTTATAATTTAAATCTCAAAATGTAAACCTTGGGTATTTTATAATTATTATTAAAAAAATATGCATTTTCCTCTTTTTGATTTACGTTTCCGCAACGTGACTACTTTAGCATTTCTGCGCACATCCCACTCAACTAGTAGAGGTAAACATACTCGTTAGTCCATTTCTTCCTCTTCTGCGCCACCCAACGCCTTGTGCAGCATTCTTTTTGTGCCTCACCACCTCATACAGGGCATCATTGTCTGACGTTGCGTGATGTGCTGCCCCGCTCGCATGTTCGCGTAACCGCAGTTCAGTGGCATTTTAACAACGTTTTTTCTACCTCTTTCATATCTATAAAAGGTGCTTTGTCGCTGGACACTCGCCTGCTGGCGGCTATGCGCTTTTGACGCAAGCAATGCGAGTAGTGGCAATTTTCGACCTAATTTCGTTGATGAACAGTGGGGGCCTAATGTCCACATACCGGATGATGATACACACACCAAAAAAAGTGCACAGAAAGAAAAATGAAAAAAAGGTGCACAAAGCAAGCGAGACATGAAGGAAACGAGCAGCCGACAGAGAACTATGATATTCACAGATGTTCCCTTCGTTCATTTTTATTTTTTTAGTTTATCGTACTCACATACTTGAAATGCCTGCCATTGTTGCAATTTTTGTTGGGCATGTTGATTTTGCTTTTCGCTTTTCTAAGTATTTCATGCCTTTATTTTTAGTAATTCATTCGGCGTACCAATTTACTTATATACTTACATATATACATTCTCCCATTTTCACGCCACCCGCCGTAGTCTACTGCATATTTCATGTCGCCAACAGTAAAGCCTTAATGGTTAGGCATAACAGCATTCTACATGCATGTATGTGCATATGTACGAGTATATGTGCGTGTGGCTTAATTTAAGTTGCCTACTTTTGGGTGCGCTTTTCCCCAAATCTCACTTGTTCGTGATTTTCGCACTTGTGCACGTGCGCCACAAATTGGCGGCGGGATTAGCTGCACACCGCGTCGCAATGGTCGCCACGGCATTGAATATGAATGGGAAAACCTTAAGTGTTAAACGCCTAAAGGTATGTAAGCTGCACTATTGTTGTGTTTTTGGTTTATACTTTCCACTTATTTTCACCAAGCTATCTTTTATTACTTATCGTAGGGTGTTGCATAAAATTGCGCGCCAATTTGTCAAATTTACTTGGTAAAAAAACGAAATAAATTACAAATTAGTGTGCATCTGAAAATTTTCCAGCGCTTGAATCGGCTTCAATAACTCAACTATGAGTTTACGACTCGATGGAGAAAAAACAAAGAGGAATACTCGTAATCCAAAGGAGAATCTCTCTTGCCAACAAATGCTACTTTGGACTAAGTAGACAATTGAGTAGTAAAGTTCGCTCTCGACGAACAACCCGAACACTTTATAAGACTCTGGTCATTCCCGTCCTAACGTATGACGCAAAAGCTTGGCCGATGACAATATCCGATGAGGCCTCACTTGGAGTGTTTGAGAGGAAGATTCTGCGGAAGATTTTTGGACCTTCGCACATTGGCGACGACGAATATTGCAGGCGATGGAACGAAGAACTGTAAGAGCTTTACAAGACGACATAGACATAGCGCAGCGAATAAAGATCCAGCGACTTCGTTGGGTGGGTATATCGTCCGAATGGACACTGACGCTCGGGCTCTGAAAGATGAGGGCCTCATATGTTTTGGAAAGATCAGGAGGAAAAGAACATGGCTTCACTTGTTGCGTGCTTTGTTAGAATCGGCCCAAATCGCTTAAGAGGTAATCACCCAATCTAGAAAAAGATGAGTTCTCGTAAGATTAGACCTTGTACAAAAATTGAAATCTGGGGAAAGCAAAATCCAACTCGATTATTTTATAAATGCAAACCAAAGCGTTTACTGATCTGTTAATGGGAGTTTTTTCGTTGCTTATAAGGAACTTGATTCATAGTAAAATGGAGCTGGGAGAGAAGAAAATAATGGAACCAGCATGTAAAGAGACTGGAGAGCCGATTCCACGACAGTCGGTTCTTCGTTACCGAAACGACCCGGATTTATACCCGGCCAAGGACTGTCGCTCCAACAGCAATCCCCGTATGTTACTATAGGGAATGTTTATGCTGCTACAACAACAACAACAACAACTTAAAACACCACGACCACCAGGAAGACCACCAAAGCGTTAGCACGAGTGTTGAATGTCTAAATCCCGAAATAATTATATTTTTATTAAAAAAAACCATAACATATAGTAATTTTTTCCGTTAAAAAAGTAAGACATAATTCCAGAATAAAGATGAAGAAGAAGAAGTAATTGGAGCATGAGTATTTGGTAAGTTTAACATAAACCGAGTAGTGAAAGCGCATTGCTCTATGAGAAACATCAAAACTGAACCCAGCAATCCAGCGGAGTCCGCAAAGTTGCACAATTAGTGCTCACTGTGATATACGCTGACGCTATTAGGCAGGCTCTGAAATGAATGACAACCGCCGGAGAAAAAGGCATCCCTAATATATGTGAAAAAATACGCCCACAAGGCTTCTTAAATTAGTAACTTCGGCGTCCCAGAAAGCTCACTCAAATAACTTGGACTCCTCTAAGCATCCACAGGTGGACTGCTTAAAAAAGAACTAATTAAATCGTCTGTAGAGGTGACCAACTTGCAAGAAAAGGTACCTGTATGCCAAACATAAGTAACTTTAAGGGGGTACCTCTCGCAACTTGTAAGCTTCTTGTTATGGACGCACTAATCAGTTCTGTAAACCCAAGATGGATTAGTGCCAACACCTGTGAATTTGCTAGGCAAACATGGCCAAGGCTAAGTTTACTTTTGTCTAAGAATATTAAAAAGTTGAGTAGACTTCAAATTAGGACCTTAGTAGGGATCCTCACAGGACATTATCTCATAGGAAATCATGCAATGAGATTAGGTGTCACAAAACTTAGGTAGTGGGGGTGCACAAATGTCGACCAGAGAAGCGACAATTCTGCGGTAAAGAAGCCACAATCCTGCTGTTGAACCAAAATCCTGTTGTTTGAGATGAAATAACGACAAAATCCTGTAATCTGAGACGAAATGAGTACAAAGCCCAAATCCTTAAGGAAACCAAAATCCTGCAGCTACAGACGAAACGACGACAAAAAATATAAGTTAATTTATTCATTTCCAATTACGATTCACAATTTTGACCAACCATTCACAAAAATGTTCCCATTTATATACAAAAAATATTTGAATCAAAAACAAATGTTGATAAACCTTAAAGTGTATAACTCACAAATGTCATATACTGTTCCAGTTTACATATGAGTGAATATTTGAGTATTTTAATATTCGTTGCGAATGCCATTAGTGTAACCCAACACAATTCAACACCTTTTTTGTGCATGCCCGGCTCTAGCCAGAAGCAGGAACGGATATTTAAGATCCTCCTTAATAAATATTGATAATCTATACACCTTAGGTATCAACAACCTGTTACGCTTTGTCCTGCGGCTCACAACGGACCCATTTCGTGTTCTAACTAGCATCGCTGTAGAAGACGCAGTGTCTTGGAACCATTTCATTTATTTAGTTAGTTATAATTCATCACCGGTTGTAATAAAAAATAATAAACATCAATAGAGTAATAAAGAGCCCTTAGGTGATACTTAAATGCTCCCAAGCGGTGCTCTTCAGGACTATTCTTTGCTTCTACTCCGACGCGCTGTATATTTGGCTCGCTGTAGCTGGAGCAGCGCTGTAAAATAAATAGTCCGGCAAACAAAGCTGGGAGTCTGAAAAGCAAAGCGACCAGAATTTCTTTGCACTCTTTCGGGTCTATAAGACCAGTTCGAGTAAATTGGATTCCACGCAACTGTGGCATATTTCAAATTTTTACTCCTATATTTCTTTATTCATTTCGTTATATGCATCTATGATCAGAAAGTACCGGGAATGTTTAAATAAAACATAACAGAGTTAAATTTCAGGCAAATTTATTTTACCTATTTCAAAATATGACCCATCTGAAGCAACACACATGAGCCAACGTTTAACCCTGTCCATACACCCCTAGTAGGCCGACGAAGGGATGGCCTTTAGCTCCTTCGTCGCATTCTCTTTGACCTCCTCTATCGACTGAAATCTCTTTCCACGAAGTGGCAACTTCAACTTGGGAAACAAAATGAAGTCACACGCGGTCATAGGTGAATCCGGTGCTTGTACGATGGTATTTACTAGGTGTTTGGTCAAATAATCCAGCACAACTCGGGCTTGGTGCGATGGCGCGTTATCACCATGCAAAATCCAAGAATTGTTTGCCCACATTTCTGGCCGGCGAGGCTGACACTAATGATCTGATGGCACTAGAAAAGGACAGATGTGTGTCTTACAATACTAACAACCTAAGAATAAATATGGACCGATTCCCACGTGCGCGGTTCGTTTAAATTAAATATTCCCGGTACTTTTTTGATTTTACTTCAAACTTTCGATAGCAACTCCCAACGAACGGCACAAAGCGCCAGTGGCAGATTTTAAAACAGATCTTAAAGATGAAAAGTGAAGATATGATTTTCTTCAGACTTACGTTTGATTTATATTTATCGAGTTGAAATATTTCGTATGCACGTTAAGCTACAGATTTTATATAGAAATACTTCATACATAGTGTTTTATTTTCTAATCAATTAAATTTTTTGAAGAACTTTAAAGTTCCAAAGAACTAAATTTTCAATAAATAGATTATAATATTTATACTCACTCTATGATATTTCCAGCTTTCAAACAAAAATTTTGCTTACTCTTCAAATTTGGTTTTCTTGCGAAAAAAGTAGCTGAATTTTTACGTAAAAAAATTGTCTTCCATATAGGCAGAAAAAGTTCAACACCGTAAGGAATTTTTTGTTTTTCTGCACAATACACACGATTTTTGGTCTATTTCTAATTTGCATTTTCTTCAAAAATTATCTAAAAATTCTGGTTAAAAAGTTGGAAATTTCTATGAAAACTGGATGAATTTTTCATGAGTTTTTCTGAGTTTCGTCCAAGATTTAGAATGAAAATTTAGAAATTTAAAAGAATGAATTATATTTGTATTGAAAGCAAAGATTTATTAAACATATTAAGCTTGAAATTTTTTAATACAATAAAATTTTTACACTTAACTTTAATATAGAACATTCATTTTTATTTCAAAATGATTCATTAAGCTATACAAAACTACTTTTAGCTGCTGTTGGCATTAAAATTATGCATGGAGCAATTAGCAAACAGAATAGTTAGAGTGATAGGTGGCGCAAAATTAATCATCCATTTTTTTTTTAAACATTTTTTAATAAATACAAAAAATGATTTTGAGTGACGGAGGTCTTTACTTTGACCTTCGTAAATAATAGTAAAAGGTGGCGCAAAATTAATCATCCAGTTCTTAGTTTTTTTTCATAAATAAAAAAAACTAATATATTTTAAGTGACAAAAATCTTTATTTTGAACTTGGTAAATAATAGTGATAGGTGGAGCAAAATTAATCATCCATTTCTGTTGTTTTTTTTTAATAAATAAAAAAATGATTTTGAATGACGGAAATCTTTATTTTGACCGTGGTAAATAATAGCGATAGGTGGCGCAAAATTAATCATCCATTTTTTTTTAATAAATTTCTTCACAAATAAAAAAATAATTTTGAGTGACAAAAATCTTTATCTTTAGTCACAGGTGGCGCAAAATTAATAATCCATTTTTTTTTTTTAATAAATAAACAAAATGATTTTGAGTGACGGAAATCTTTATTTTGACCTTGGTAAATAATAGCGATAGGCGGCGCAAAATTAATCATCCATTTCTGTTGTTTTTTTTTAATAAATAAAAAAATGATTTTGAATGACGGAAATCTTTATTTTGACCTTGGTAAATATTAGTGATAGGCGGCGCAAAATTAATCATCCATTTCTTGTTTTTTTTTTACTAAATTTTTTCATAAATAAAAAAAAATATTTTAAGTGGCAAAAATCTTTATTTTGAACTTGGTAAATAATGGTGATAAGTGGCTCAAAATTAATCATCCAATTTTTATTAATAAATTTTTTAATAAACAAAACAAATGATGTTGAGTGACGAAAATCTTTATTTTGACCGTGGTAAATAATAGCGATAGGTGGCGCAAAATTAATCATCCATTTTTTTTTAATAAATTTCTTCACAAATAAAAAAATAATTTTGAGTGACAAAAATCTTTATTTTTACCTTGGTAAATAATAGTGATAGGTGGCGCAAAATTAATCACCCTTTTTTTTATATAAATAGCGATAGGTGGCGCAAAATTAATCATCCCATTTTTTTATTAATACATTTTTTAATAAATAAAACAAATAATTTTGAGTGACGGAAGTTTTTAGTCTGAACTTGATAAATAATATTAATAGGTGGCGCAAAATTAATCATCCATTTTTTTTAATAATTTTTTTCATAAATAAAAAGTTGACTTTGAGTTACGGAAATCATTATTTTGACCTTCGTAAACAATAGCAACAGGTGGCGCAAAATTAATCAACTTTTTGTTTAATAACGTTTTTAGTAAATACAAAATTAATTTTGATTGACGCTCCATTGCATGTCTGTTTGTATACTGCAACTGTTAAGTTCACAAATGTCAAATTTGATTGACATGCGACACCATTTGCTAAAATTTTAAATCTTCAGGTAGGGTGACTAATTTTGCGCATATTTTGTATATGTGAATAAATGTACATCCTACGATGGGTATCATAGAAATTATGATTAGAAAAATTTTAATTAAAAAGTATTTTTCTAATGGCTCTGCCACTATTTTTACATTTAAGCAGCTTGTACATTTAAATATTAAAATTTCTTAATAAAAATCTGAACTGTTTCAATCAAAACATTCCTTACCCTTTCAAAAATTTAATGTTTTTAAGTATTTGAAGTGTTAAACGCATTAAATATTTCGTTTGATATATCTCCATGCAAACACCCTGCACTTTTACTAATGGTTTTATACGGTAATTACTTCATAGTATTAAAATAATCTCTGAAAGCCATGCAATTGAATTTCTCTGCTCTCATTATGATTAAAAGTAGGTTACGAATACCCACAACATTCTCGTAAGTACTCAGTTGAACTCGCACATACACAGTTATGTATGTAAATATTTCCTCTTTGATGTATTTTTCAGAATTTCCTTGCCCTCTGTATGGCAAGTCAAGCACTTACTTCCATTCACCAATCACCTTCCCCTACATTTTGAGGTGAAGGATAAGTCAGATACAAAGAATTGGCGAGCCCTCGCATGAAAAGCGTTGAAGAAGAAGAAAAAATTGTGATTTAAAGAGCAGCGCGCCCCCGCCCTTTATACTTATTTTCTGGTGGATTTGGCTTAGTGAAGCACATAAGGTCAACATAAAAAAATAAGAAATCTATAAGGAAAACTAAAGACTAACGCAAGAGCACTTGCTTGAACCTGAACATCACCCGCTCGGCTCGTATGTACGTCCACCAAACTGGCATCTCTTTGTTGTACGAGCAAAAAGCGTCATTGAAGCGAAAATGGTTGTTATTGTGGTATTTCACGGATTACCCCGGTGGTTCAGTTTGCTCAATTCACCGGATTTTCTTGTGTCTTTTTGGGCTATACGGTCATTGGACTCCAATGCATTGTAATGTCATTGGCATGAAGGTACGACAGGGGCGGGGACGACATACATTTTTGCTATGCTAAAGCATTCCTCTTAATGATCGTAATAAAAATTGTGAAAGGGAAAAAATGCGATGCAAGAAGAATAAGAAGGTTTATGAGAAAGTACGGAGTACAAGAAATATGAAAGGGAAGAGTAATAAAAATTCCACTCATATCCCTGCTGCGATTCCAGCTAACGGAGTTGCTTAATGAAAGGAGCTGTTCAATAAGCGAAGTTCCATTCACGCAACGTGATGGGAATTGAATGGATGTGCTGCTTGCGGAATAAATGAGTTGATTTCTGCGCACAGTTATATTAACTGTAAAAGCAGCAGAGGGCATACAATTAAATTTAAGTTTTTTTTAAATGAAATCGCAATTTTCGCATTTTGTTAAGAAAATTTCTCATTCAGCGGGAATTTGTTGAAATGAATTACGAATGCAAAGCAAAACAGGTAAGAAGTGTAGTTTTCGGCTACGCAGTGGTAGCATAATTGAATTAACGGTAAATGGGCGACTCATCAGAAATGATCTCATCAGAGTGAAATAATTAAATTAATTTACGTTTTGATAGCGGCATTTGGAACGCCCTTAGTTAAGTAGATTTTGTAAATTTTAGTAAAATAAAATGATATAATTTTTATTGGTGGCTCTAGAGAGTTTTAAAAGAGTTCGTTTTATACACCCAAGTCTTGGTTTTTTTTCTGTTTTTCTTGACAATAAATTGAATACAAAAAAAATAAATGTATGTAACGTTACAATTTAGTGTCGTTCCTAGTCGTAACATAGGGTGGAGTCTCCGTTTCTTAAGTCTTTTGGACTTACGGCTGGGTTACGAACCCAGCGCAACCCCACGTATATGAGTATGAGCTTTACGACGACATAGACATAGCGCAGCGAAAAAAGATCCAGCGACTACGTTGGCTGGGTCATGGTCCGAATGGCTCTGAAAGTAATTGATGTGGTACCAACTGGTGGTAGTAGAGGAAGAGGAAGGCCTCCTCTGCGCTTGAAAGATCAGGTGGAGAAGGACTTGACTTCACTTGGTGTGTCCAACTGGCGCCGGTTAGCTCGAGAAAGAAAGAAAGAAACGACTGGCGCGCTTTGTTAAACTCGGCCAATGTCGTGTAAGCGATTATCGTGCCAATTAAGAAGAAGAATAAGCTTGCTCCGAGTACAGACATCCGTTTTCGGTGTCTATTAGACACAACAAGGGAAGCCAAGTCCTTTTCCACACGATCTTTCCAACGTAGAGGAGATCTTCCTCTTCCTCGAAAATCTTCCGCAGAATCTTTCTCTCAAACTCCAAGAACGAATCATCGGATGTTACCATTGTCCAAGAATCAAATAAAATCAAATAAAATCAAACAAAATCATATAAAATCAAGTAAAATCAAATAAAATCATATAAAATCAAATAACATCAAATAAAATCGAATAAAATAAAATAAAACCAAATAAAATCAAACAAAATCATATGAAATCAAGTAAAATCAAAGAGGAATGGGATAACAGGCTCATTGTTAAGATAAATGACTTAAACATCTACACAGATGGCTCAAAACTGGACAACAAAGTAGGTGGAGGGGACAAACTCGGAGTATGTCAATCATTTCGCTTACCTGATCATTGCAGTGTATTTCAGGCGGAAGTCACTGCCATAAAAGAGGGGCTTCAAGAAATAAAAACGAGAGTATTATCCACAAATGAAGTCTTCATTTACTCGGACAGTCAAGCAGCAATAAAAGCGCTGGAATCAAAAACGCACTCGTCAAAAACAGTTCTAGAATGTTTTAAACTACTAGATGACGTATCTAAGTGCTACAAGGTGCACCTTATCTGGGTACCAGGCCACAGGAACATCGCAGGAAATTGTAAGGCGGATGAACTTGCAAGAACCGGTACAACGCTCGATCTCGAACCGGATAAGGCGCTGATACCCATGCCCATAGCCACTTGTAAATTACTTATAGACAGGGAAACCATCAAAAAGGTAAATACAATCTGGCAAAACCTCACAACATGCGAACTAAGCAGACAGACATGGCCGAACTGGAAGAGCGGTCGATCGAAGATCTTGCTAAGATTTAACGGAGAAGCTATAAGAAAAATGATAGGTGTATTAACAGGTCATTGTTTAATAGGCAGCCACGCTAGAAGGTTAGGACTCCCTTACTTCGATTTCTGTAGAAGCTGTCTTAATACAGAAGAAGAGGAAACAGTCAGACACCTTTTATGTGAGTGTGAAAGCCTAGCTAGGAGAAGGCTGCGCACCCTCGATACAGCATTTCTAACCGATGTAGCGGATATAGCCCATCTAAAACTAACGAAGCTCTGCTCGTTTATTAAAGCAACCGGATGGTTTGAAAAGGAACACGTAGAGTAAGGATAAGCTCCAGTGGTATCACAATGGACCTGCCGAAGGTCTAAGTGTGTCTTACGACAACCACCCTACCTACCTACCTACCTAAGTAAAATCATATAAAATCAAATAAAATTAAATAAAATCATATAAAATCAAGTACAGTCAAACAAAATCAAATAAAATCGAATAAAATTAAATAAAAACAAATAAAATCAAACAGAATCAAGTGAAATCAAATAAAATAAAAAAACCCAAACAAAATCAAATAAAATCGAATCAAATCAAATAAATCAACAAAATCATAAAAAATCAAGTAACATGAAATAAAATCGAATAAAATCAAGTAAAGTTAAATAAAATCAAATAAAATGAAACAAAATCATATAAAATCAAGTAAAGTTAAATAAAATCAAATAAAATGAAACAAAATCATAATATATAAAATCAAGTAAAGTTAAATAAAATCAAATAAAATGAAACAAAATCAAACAAAATCATATAAAATGAAGTGAAATCAAATAAAATCAAATAAAAACAAATAAAATCAAGTAAAATCAAATAAAATCAACTAAAATCAAATACAATCAAATATTGTATTATCAAATAAAATCAAATCAAATGGAGAATGGATATGATGAGAGCCTTATACAGAATTAGTTTTGTTCGTCGAGAGAGGACTTTATTACTCAATTTCCTTGGACTTAGTAGGCAAGAAAGATCTCCATTGGATTTCAAGGCTGACATAGTTATATGTAGGTGTTAACGGTCGATACGCAAGTGCGCTGACTGTTTGTTTGATGACAGGAGGTACTTCGGTACCTTCGTTCATCACCAGACCCAATCGCTTGGCGAATGCACTTACATATAAATAAATTAATTATCGACACTGTTGAATATGTAAACTGAGTAACTTATTCAAGAACAACCCGCAAGTAGTCAAAGGAACACCGTCCCGATCTATGCTAAAAGCAACCGTTCATTAGATGCCGTGTTTGATGACAGATGATGTTCCTGAGAGCAGTTGGTATTGGCATCGTATGCTGCTATCTATCAAACAACAGCAGCAAACGTCACTGTTTTCCGGAGAAGTTCGTTAGTGCAATATTCTCCACCTACGCATGCAACGACTGAACCAGCAGCGTCTGCCACAAGTGGCAGCCTCACAACTGCTATGACTCCTCAGCAGCACCGCACTACAGTATCTAAGGCGGTCTCCATTTTGTACGAAAAGAACTCAGCCAGAGTGGTCAACACACCAGTGACGAATGACAAGAATCCGTCAAATGTCGATGTTGGTTGCAGCTTAAAGTTACCACAGGAGGGTATACTAGCCCTGTTAGTTGTCAAACTCGGAACAGGGATCGACGAACTTATTCACTATTGTTATCAGCGCAATGATGTGCATGGTGAGGGGAATAAGCGGTGCAGCATATTAAAGCGCTGTCACACGGAAATCACTATGGAACTGGAGGCGGCACAAAGAAGGACCAAGCTAAACGACCAACATCACAAGCCTACGGTAGCAGCGCACGGAAGGCCACAATCAGCGAAAAGGTCGAGAGGTAAAGCTAGCCCAAAGAACGTTACAAATAGGTCTGACAGAATGCACGAGGCAAAGAAAAGGAAAGAATTGGCTCCAGGAAACCTACACCCCCAGAAAAAGTTGACAACACCACGCAAGTGCAGGAATAGACAAAAGTCCAAAACAAAAACGGTAAGAAGGTACCAAAAACTACCAAGCGAGTAGCCAAAGCAATAAAACCCAAGGCAGATGCTTTGGCCATAGCAAAAAAAGCTGATGGGGTAACCTATGCAGACATACTGAGAAAAGTAAAATCAAATTAAGAGCTAAAAGAGCTCAGTGAAGGTGTCGGAACTATGCGACCTACGCAAAAAGGTGGTTTGCTGATAGAGCTCAGGCGTAAAACAAAACGCCAATACCGCGAAGTTTCAAGCAACTATCGAAAAAGTTTTAGAAAATATGGCAACGGTTGATTTACGCACACAAATGGTTACCGTGCAATGCAGAGATCTCATCACTGACGTGAGCACGGCTGAAAAACTATTGCAGTGGTATGCATACTGCGTTCGTTTCCTTACCGTCAGAGGATGCCAAAAGAGTCCTGTCACTTGGTTACTTTAGAGTTGGTTGGATACGATGCCACGTGTCAGAAGTTGTAGCCCCAAATTTCCGGCTGATTGATAGGTTAGTTTAGATTTGGCAGCTATTCGAGTAAGACATGATTCGAGATTCTCGCTAGGATGGTAAAATAGCAGCATCGTTCGGTAATTTGTTTTTTGTTTTTGAATGCGAAAAAAGGCAAGGAGATAATAACAGAGCTCCATACTGTCTATGGGGACGCTTCACCATCTATGACCACAGTTAGATATGGGTTCAACGAATTTAAATGTGAGCGAACATCCGTTTTTGAAGAGGCGCGACCAGGACGCCCCGCAGACATGGTTACTGAGGAAATCATTCAAAAAGTCCACGGCATGATTCTCGCTGATCGAATAACGAAAGTGCGCGAAGTAACAGAGACCATAGATTTGTCGACCAGAATGGCAATTCATGTTTTATATGATAAATTGGCGATGAAAAAACTGTCGGCCCGATGGGTGTCGCGATTGCTGGCAAGCAACAACAAGCGGATGCGGCTGTTAACTTCGAAGCAGTGTTTGGGGCAATTTAAGCATGATCCAAAGGAAGTTTTACATCGAGTTGTCACCGTTGATGAAGCCTGGATTCATAATTACACATAAAAAACTAAGCAACAATCAAAACAATGGATTTCTCTCGGTGAATCTGCTCCAAAGAAGGCGAAGACAAACCCTCATAGGCAGGAGAGGTCACTGCGACGATTTTTTGGGATGCGAACGGCGTCATCCTCATGGATTTTTTAGAAAAGGGATGAACGATCACTGCACAATACCACAGTGAGTTATTGGACCGCGATTTCACAAAAAATTGAAGGAGTCACGTCCACATTTGGTGAAAAAGAAGCTGCTGTTACACTATGATAGCGCACCAGCACTTTTATCCGGATTTGTCGCCGCAGAGCTGCTTGAATTGCGTTATGAATTACTGCCATATCCCCCGAATTCACCCGATCTGTCTCCCTGAGGCTTTTTCTTGTTCCCTAACATGAAGAAATAGCGCCGAGGAAATAAATTTAGTTCAAACGAGGAAGTCATCGCCGAGACTGAGGTGTATTTTGAAGAGACCCTATTTTTTGGAAGGGTTAAAAAATGGCTTCGGTAGTCTAGCGTAAGTGCACTAGCCTGCCATCCCAGAGGTTGTGGGCTCGAATCCCACGTAAATCACGGTGTTCGCACTTTTTCAAATTTACCTACTTTCCCTCTTTCTAATAAAAACAAAAAAATATCATTCCTCAAACCCACAACTTATCCTTTCCATCCTTACTCCCGCACAAAAGTATGCGCATTATTTGCATTGTGGCTGCTTAAACAAGCAAAAAGCAAAGAAAAACAAACAGTAACACAATGCATTAGTGGCGCCAACAAGAGGAAGCGAGCGCTCCGGGATAGGCGCAGACATACTACTTTAGCGAAGTCCTCAACCAACTGTGCGATCCTTCTGCCAGAAAAATGTGAAACACAGATGGCGCTCCAAGCAATCAGCAAGCGTTGTTCCTAAGCAACGACAGGTGGGCATTCCCACTATTTAGGACTGGTAGCGGCAGGCTAATCACCTACCCTGTGAGGAATCAAAACCAGATCAGCAAAACCAATGCAAGACCGAGTCTTTAATGCTCCCGAGAAGAGTAAACAAAAAAAAAAACAAAATGGCCCGAACGTTAAGAGAAGTGTATCCTTCTAAAAGAGGACTATGTTGGAAAATAAAAACCAAATTTTTTTTTTTTAATGGTGTCCTACTTTCTAACACGGGTACTTATTGAACCCTCCTCGTGTAATAACTTCATACACTTAGAAAGCAATACAATAATCTGACTCCTCAAGATATACCAAGCGGCAAAATCCCAACAGAGTAATCAATGATTACCCAAGCGGTGTAAAAGGTGAAAAACTCGTACGTAAGTTTCCCTTAAAAACAAATATAACTTTTATGTAAAAAATTGTTCTTAGCAACAGTGGCAAAGCTCTGAACCACCAGGGTGCGTTCGTAATTAATAAAAATTCCCAGTTGTGTATAACTGCCCCTAAAGGCAGAATAAAAATTCTAATGCACAGTGGAAAAACAACACGAAAAAATTAATATACAACATAAACAAAAGTGCAAGAAAGCATGATAACAGTTTTACTTAATTTCTTTCTTTGTTTTTTTTTTTATTTATTTTTTTTTTTTTGTTTTGGCTTATGAAAATATTTGAGTAACACGCCATGCCTGCGGGACCCATTGGCTCGGGCGATTGTGAGATGTTAATGGATGTCTACACATTTATTTTGCGCATAGCCACATACTTACATACACACATAAATAAATCTCTACATATTTTTAAACATATGGCAGAAATATGCTACAGTAAAAAATGGAGGGTAGCCTCCGAAGAAGCTATTTCTGTACTACATATTTCGTGACTGCTCCGGAACTAGTGCAAAACGGTTGCAGAACGAGACAGTTCGTTGAGATGTTAAGTTTAATAAAAAAATAAATACTTGGCGCCTACACTTCTGCTAGGTGTTTGGCCGAGGGGCGCCTATTTGTGGCGTGCGACTTGATGTTGTTCCACAAATGAAAGGACCAGTTACTGTGAATAGTGTTCGCTATCGTGAGATGATAACGAACTTTTTATGGCCCGAATTGGAAGATATGGATGTGGACGATATGTGGTTTCAACAGGACGGTGCCACTTGTCACACAGCTAACGAAACAATGGCTCTTTTGCGAGAAAAATTTGATGGCCGAATAATCTCATGTCGCGACGATGTCAATTGGCCCCCAAGATCATGTGATTTGACACTGTTGGACTTCTTTCTTTGGCGTTATTTGAAAGCAAAGATGTAGGTCGATAAGCCAGCAACAATTCAAGAGTTGAAGGATGAGATAAATCGGCACATTAACGGTATAGATCCTCAATTGTGTCTCAGCGTCATCGAAAATTTGGAGCATCGGATGGAGGTGAGCCACCGAGGCCGCAGCAGCCATTTGGCCAATATTTTGTCCCATGCGTAATTGAACTATACCAATATTATCATAATAAAGAGAAATGACAATAATTTCTTAAAGAAATTGTATTTTGTTCAAAATCAACACCGGCCCTTGAAACTTAACCACCCTTTACATGGACGTACACCTGTAATAATACTCACTCACAGTAAAATGATCGCTAATGCGGATGCACTTTTATGCATTTGACGCCTTTATAAAATAAGTAAGTGCAACTGAAAAGCCTATTAATAGGCTTCCCGTGCGTAAAGTGTTAAATAAAGTTTTCAATTCTACGCAAAAATAATGGATTTCTTTAGTGCATTTGCAAGCATTGCGCGGACACACAGGATTCAGTAGCAACCCTATTCGACCCAGTTCAGCTCGCTGCTGGGGGTGTACACAGTCGTATGGTTCACTCATTATCATCTTATGTTCAGAAATTGGCTTTTAGCAGCATTTTTTTTTTTTGTTTATTTCACAAATGGGTTAGCACATTTTTGTTTTCCTGCGTGTCTGTGTGTGTGGTATTTGCTGATTTTTTTTTTTTTATTTTCCTTTGCAGCTCGTACCCTAAGAAATCTACTTATCATCACACAACTAATTAAGCATAAAGACCCTGTTTTTCCATTAACCAAAAAATCCACAAAAACAATGTATATTAACATACTTACACAAACATAAACATATACAAATACTCACCAGCGTAAGCGTATCGCGTCCATGGGTGGGCCTTAATAGCCAGCGGCAGGCTCAAACGCAGTTCAGCCGACACAACAGGTGAGCTGTTGTATGTACGCATATTTCTGTATGTCCATTTTCGTTTTTGTTTTCATTCAGCACTACTGCTTCAGCATATTTTACTTATTCACAAGCTTGCGCTTGTGTAAATATCCGTGTATTTTTTTTTTCAAAGTTTTACCGCATAATATTCACACACGAAACAGTTCCAACCTCAAATTTCATTCTTTAAAATTTTGCACGAAGGCAAGAAAAATTACACATACATACATATTTTGCTTTCTGATTATAAAAAATCATTGCGCCAGTTTTTTGCTAAATAGCTGACAATTATTTTTTCACATAAATTTGAAAATAATTTGTGTTAATTCTTTTATTATTTTTGCTTTCTCTGAACTAAAATTAATTTTAATTTTTTTTTTTGTTTTGCTTTTTGAAATTTTTTTCTTTCACAACGTGTCTCCTACTCATTTGCTTGACAAACATTTTGTTGCTTTTGACTCTCAATATTTCATCGCATATTTTTCGCAATTTTTTTTTTCCTTTTTGTTTCTTTAAAAAGCAAAAACGGTTCCTCGTGTGCACAACTTATTGTATTCGGAATTTCAGCATTCATTTAAAGTGCGTTTGACAAGGGCATTAAATCATTTCATTTCTTTTTTTAATATACTATAATTTTTTATGTCCATAACTTAATTCGTATTAGCATTTGCTTCCAGTCAATCACTCAATAACCCAAGACTACTAAAATATTTAGCTGGTTCATATTTCGTTTCATGACCCAGACAGTCACTTCGATCGTAAGATCTCTGGCTGCTCTACTCTTCGCAATACCTCATCCCTACTCTGTTATTTTAAGAAATTTAAGATTGTGCTGATCTTGGCTGAACATCTGTGCCTCTCTTCTGACCGCACTAAGCCGAGTTACCTACTTCTTCTTCTCGATATTGCATTTGACGCGTGAGTGTGACGATGTCGCTGGGGTCAAGTCTTATAATCGGCAAAAGTCAATAGACTATAAACACATTCAAAGCGGACCACTTTGCTGTCTGTAGCACGCGGACTCGCATTTTCAGCTTTTTCCTAAGGCAGATTTATAAGTTATTTAAATATTTTAAGAATACGCCACCCAGACGGCCGCCATAGTCGAATGCGTTGGTGTCTAACTATTAGTATGCAGACGATTTAATCTTAAACTTTTCTATCAACTGAGGTTGCTTTTAGGGAAAAAACTAATTTAAAAACTAATTTGTTTTATAAAAAAGTTGTTAAAGGTATTTTTAAACCGCTTCATCTAACATAAATAAGAATATTTTTCTACTATATTTCAGTGAAAGTATAACCAACCAACTATAACCATACAAACAACTTTGAAATTTCGTAAGAAAACAGCAACAACTGTTCCGGATGAGACACTTTAATATGCAACGCACAAGGAGGCTTAACTTATAAGTTTTACAAATGGCGACATACATCAATCATATTTGACATTTGTGAGCTAGACAGCTTATGGAACAACATCAAGTTCAACACGGCACAAATAGGAGGGAGAGCTCAGCCAAACACCTACAGAAGTGTACACGCCAATTATTTATTTTTATTTATTTTTTAATTAGACAGCTGCAGTATACAAACAGACGAGCAATGACGCGTGTAAAGGTCAAAATAAAAATGTTCATCACTGGAAATAATTTTCTTTTTGGTAAAACAGATTTTCAAAATTAATATGGGATGATTAATTTTGCGCCACCTTGTACCGTATATAATGCATTTAATAACTACAGCAACGGGACTAGCGGGGACTTAGACAACTTAGTAGTTTCTTATTTAATTTTGACAATTTTTTTTGTTAAAATGCAGTTTTTTTGTAAAAATCCATGTATAGTAAATCCAAGTTTCACACTTTTAAAAAATTAAAAAAACAATTTATAAATCTTCAGCAAAATTTCACACTTTTTATCCGAAAATATAGTCCATCCCCTACAAAAGTCATATACCTATAAGTAAGTCAAAGTTTCAAAGTTTGTAAAAATACAACAAAAAAAGTATCCAAATTTATATCAAATTTTCACAATTTTTTATCAGCTTTTTTAGCAATTTTTATTTTAATAATTTTTTTAATAAAAATATTGTTCACTCTTCTTTAGAAGCCACATAAATCCAAGTTTCAAACAAAAAATTTAAAAAAAAAATTTACAAATTTTTATCAAAATTTCACACTTTTTAGTCAGAATTTAAAAAAATGTTGTTTTACTAGTGACTGTTCCAGGTTTAAAACTTTGCAAAAATTATATAAAAAAAAAAAAAACATTTAAAAAAATTTGAAGTTTTTATAAAAATTTCTTGAATTTTTTTTTTAATTTTTAAAAAGTTTTAAACTTGGATTTATATGGCTTTTATAGGATACAGAACTCAATTTCCGTAAAAACATTATTAAAATTTCATTTTCTGAAAACTCTGTTAAAAAAGTGTGAAGTTTTGATGAAAATTTGTAAGAAAAAATTTTAATTTAAAATTATTATTTTTTTAACAAAGTTTTAAACTTGAATTTATGTGATTTTTATAAAAGAATAGGTTATATTTTTACTAAACTAATGATTAAACCAACATATTTTAAATGTTCGGATTAAAAAGTGTGAAATTTTGAAAGTTTTGCAAAGTCTTAAACTTGGATTTATGTGAGTTTTATAGGAAAATGAAAAATATTTTTAATAAAAAAAATTAGTGAAATAATTAATGAAAAATAAAAAATTCACTGCTGCAAAGGTCATATATAAATAAGCCCAAGTTTCAAATTTTGTAAAAATACAACAAAGAAAAGTATATAAATTTTTATTAAAATTTCACACTTTTAAATCTGAATTTTTAAAAAATTTTATTTCAACAATATTCTTTATAAAAATATTGTTCATTCTCCTATAAAACTCGCATAAATCCAAGTTTAAAACTTTGAAAACATATAAAAAGTATACAAATTTTCACCAAAATTTCATACAAAAAAAAGTATACAAATTTTCACCAAAATTTCATACAAAAAAAAGTATATAAATTTTCACCAAAATTTCATACAAAAAAAAGTATACAAATTTTCACCAAAATTTCATACAAAAAAAGTATACAAATTTTCACCAAAATTTCATACAAAAAAAAAGTATACAAATTTCACCAAAATTTCATACAAAAAAAGTATACAAATTTTCACCAAAATTTCATACTTTGTGTTCAGAATTTTCAGAAATTTGTATATCAATAATTTTTTTTTAATAAAAATATTTTTCATTCTCCTATGAATCTCACATAAATTCAGATTTAAAACTTTGCAAGCGTTAAAAATTAATTCAAATTTTCTTGAAATTGTTTTAATGGAAATATAGTCCATACTCCTATTAAAGCCAAGCTATTAGTTCAAGTTTCAAATTAAAAAAAAACACCAAAAAAAAAATTTTTAAGTACAATAAAAAAAATTTTTTTACAAATTTTCATCAAAACTTCACACTTTTTTCAAATTTCAGAACATTTTATTTATAAAATTTCTTTTTAATGAAAATACAGTCCATTCTACTGTAAAAGTCATATATAAGTAAGTTCAAGTTTCAAATTTTGTAAAAATGCAACAAAAAAAGTCTACAAATTTTTATCAAAATTCGACACTTTTCAATCTGAATTGTTGGAAATTTTTATTTTAATAATTTTTTTAAATACAAATATAGTTCATTCTCCCATTAAATTCGCATAAATTCAATTTTAAAACTTTGCAAAAACTAAAAAAAAATTAAGATTTTCATCAAAATTTCACACTTTTTGATCCGAATTTTTAGAAAATATTAATTTAATCATGTTTTTAATGGATATATAGTACATTTTTCTATAAAAGCCTTATATAGCCCAAGTTTCAAAATTTCTAAAAGTAAAAACAAAAACGTTTAATTAAGAAAAAATGTTAAATTAAAAAAAAATTTTACAAATTTTCATCAAAATTTCACACTTTTAATCTAAATTTTCAGAATATTTTATTTCAATATTTTTTTTTTAAGAAAATATAGTCCATTCTCCTATAAATAAAATATGAATTCAAATCTAAAACTATGTACAAATTAAAAAAAAAATTATTGTATTTAAACATTTTCATTAAAATTTCACACTTTCCAATCACCCTTTTTAGAAAATTTTCGGGTTAGTGATTGAGAATAATAAATTCGAAATTCAAATTGGCTCATAAATAGGTTTGATTTTTTTAATTTTTTTTTATCCTTTTTGCCGGTAACGCCAGGTGTTTTCCTCCATTTAAAAAAAGGCTTAATGCTTTTCATTTTCCTTCCTAAGCGTTCAAAAAATTATTCCCCTAGCTTTGTTAAAAAATATTTATCATTTTCTTATAGTGACCCTGAAAAGACCTCAAAATTCAAAAAAGAAAAAAATTACTATGGTAAAAAATAAAATGAAGTGTGATCAGATTGGAGGTAAAGTATAAATGCTTTATAGCTAAACCAGCTTCGATTGAGTTATTGGAAACCAACATTACTAAAGTTATTCACGAGAAACCGCTATTAGAAAAAACTTTTTCTTCATTTTGGTCTATCACCAAAATGCGAACGTACGTTTCTCTGAGCTACGAATGGTAGCCACGCACCAACTCATTCGCAAAAGGCGGCCACAATCCAACTATTTTGAGGATTAAACCAGCTTCGATTGAGGCTTTAAAAGTCAACAGTAATAAAGTTATTCACGAGATAACGGAAGTCCTCCATCGAGTCCCGAGTGATTCGAAATTAGTGCTTACAGATGGCCAAATGACGATGCAGTTGGGTCCAAAATTTGTTAGGGATTATCTTTAAAAAATACATGTCATAAATGGTCATATACAAAACTAATAAAGATTGCCCATTCAATTTGAATTTTCGTGGTTTTATTTCAATTTAAAATGCGATACCTCTAAATTGTTCACATTTGATTAAAATAAAAATATTAATATCGTTTTTTTTTAATCATATTTTGAACATTTTTATACAGAAATTGAAATAGGCAACCAAATAATGGTTAAATTTCAAGGGCCGATGTTGAATGGGAACCCCACCTAAACGTCAACGACACCGTTGGGCTTCTTTCTTTGGGGTTAATTGAAAGAAAAGGTGTACGTCGATAAGCCAGCAACAATTCAAGAGCTAAAGGATGAGATAATTCGGCACATTAACGGTATAGAACCTCAATTATGCCTCTGTGTCATCGAAAATTTGGACCATCGGATGGCGGCCATTTGGCCAATATTTTATACGTAATTGAGCTATACCAATATTATCATAGCAAGGAGAAATTACAATAATTTCCTAAAAAAATTGTATTTTATTCAAAATCAACACCGGCCCTTAAAACTTAACCGCCCTTTATAAAGATTTCATACCAAATTTACTGAAATGTGAATTTTTCCCTACGCGAATTCAGTGGTAATTTTCAAAGCATTGGCGGCATGGGTAAATATTAAATAAAAAAAAAAAAAAGTATATAAAACGAACTTTTTTGGGCAAAGCGCACATTTACGCACAACACGAAATCATTTTATTTTTTTTTTTTTTTGTTTTTGGTCATCCTTAAAACAAACGTATTCCCCATTGCGAACACAAAACTTCTTTATTGCCTTATAAAATAAATAAATAATTGGCGCGCACACTTCTGTTAGGTGTTTGGCCGAGCCGCCCTGCTCCTATTTGTGGCGTGTTGAAGTTGATGTTGTTCCACAAATGGAGGGACCTACAGTTTCAAGTCGACCCCGAACGGTAAATGGTTTTTATTAGGAGCTTTTTCATGACAGAAATGCACTCAGAGGTTTGCTATTGTCTGCCGAGGAGTGACCGCTATTATAAAAAAAAAAACTATTATATTATTTGATCTTCCTGCCTTTTACTTACTTATATTGATTAGTTCGAGAAATTCAAAAAGTTTTCATTTTACAAGTTTTTTTACATTCCTATTTGCCTTTTCTTTGCCCCGCACAGCTTATATCTCATTTCATTTCAAATTCATTTCGCATTTTCATTTCGTGGCTTATTTTTGAAGTAATTTCAGCGTAAGCTTCTTCCTGTAATTAAAATTTTCAATCAGCTTTTCAACTTAGAGTTCGTGCATACAGTCTGCATTTGCTGCCACAGTCACAGGCACTCAGCTCCTTTGCCATGCGCCACTTAATCATTCCCCATTTTCAGCCTCGATTGCTGCAACAATATTTTAAGTCAACAAGCATACAACAACAACGACATGCGACATATATGAATATGTGCACACGTATGTATGTATGTGTGTATGAGTCGTCGTGTACGTGCAACATGCAATTGTAGCATTAATGCGTCGCACACGCACACACACATACAAGGGTTTCAAAATTTATGTACATAAAAATGCATATTTGTACATTCCGCACGCAGGACGACGATTTCGATTACATTTGCACACATTGCCACTTGATTTGCCACACATGCGTGCTCTGCAGCACAATGTTGCAACAAATGCCACTGCAACATGTGAAAGGTCATAAAGAATCAGGAAAAAAGCGCTCCCTGTTACTTCCTTTGCGAAATGGTGGAAACGTGTATGGGGCGCAAGAGGTGCACCAACAGTACACAAATGCTTTGAATGTGGTCGGGCTGCCGCCACATGCCGCACACTTTATCAAATTGCCATGCACTCAACAACATTGCCATCGATGCGCGTACAATTACACTCCGGTTGACGCCGCCGCAACACAACGCAACTGCTCCGTTCTTAAAACATCACTCGAATCTTCAACGCTGTGTGTATGTAAATATTTTGTGTGAATTTTTTGCATATTTTAGTAAATATTTTTTGCATATTTTTTTTTTTTTTTTATTATTAAATTTTTTTTGACTCAGTTCGTATCTATGCTCGTTGGTTTAACGCGCGCGAACTCCAGCATTTCACAACTGCAAAATACATAAACATACACGCACACACATGCATACGCACGTACTTTTTAGATTAATTTGTACTCTACTTTCAACGATTTCGTCGCGTTGTGCCTTTGTACCCTTTCACAGTTACTGCTTTAGTGTGCCAGTGCCACTATCATTGCCACTGCCTCTGCCTCTGCCCCTTTTCAGTGCCAACAAACTATGTAGTTAACTGTCTGTCACCACCACCACTACGACACTGCCACTCATATGTTGAAGCTAACGAAGCGAAAGCGCATATTTGCCCACTTGTGGCGGAGTCAGAGACGAGGTGCCGAATAAATGGCAAAAACTTCTTCTACTATTTCTATCTCTTTCACTTCTCAGCATTCCAACTGCCGAGACACACGTCCGTGCAATAACGCGTCGAAATCCCTACTGATTGAGAAAATCCGGCAATGGGACGACGACGACAACGACGACGACGATATTCATGGCCAACATAAACGTTGCGACGCACGGACACTTGTGGCAATCGCTCTGCTTTCGGAGAAAAATTTCGGAGTGCACGCAAAATTCTTGCAGTTTTCCGCTTGCTGCGCAGCCCTCTCAGCAGCTGGCCTGGGCAAATCAGCTGTCGGTCGGCAGAATCAAGCAAGTGGTTTTCTCCCTGCTCTCCCACATACTGAGTGCGTTAAACGAGAGAGCGCCACTGCTCTACACTTCTTCGCTGCATAAAGAAAGGCATGGCGGTGGGGCGGCGTAAGGGGACATCGTCCATAGTCTGTCTCTGTGTTACTGGGACATTTATGAGATTACATAGTATTGCACACACACACACATGTTGATATATTTTATACCTGGATATTCATTTGAGTGTGGAAATGTGTAGTTGTATGTGGCACTTAGCTTTAAACATGCATATGCTTGTATTTATGCGCGCACAGTGGGCAACACAGTTTGAAGTGAAGTTTGGTATGGAAAATATTTTTTAGCCGAAAGTTTGCAATCAACGAAATTGTAACATAATTTATTCAACGAATAAAAGCAGAAAATAAAAATAAATATAAAATAATAATAAATCAACTTTGTTTGCAAAAATACAAACAAATGCAATATATGAAAATTGAAATTTCAGCACTCGTTGCAGTCCTCAGACGTTGATGGTTAAAGAGTAGAAAGCTGTTGGTTATGCCAACGCATGAATTGAGATTTTTTTGAATCAATTGAAATTGGAATTTTTTTATATACCTTGTGTTGGACTAAAAACTCGAAAATTTTTTTATGGCATATTCTAAAAGTACATCATCTTAAAAATATAAATTCAAAAAATTATAAAGATCAGAGTACTAGAACGAAAGTTACAGACCGTGGAAGCGCGCGACCTTTCTTGGAGCGAGAAGTGCACGCAAAACTTTAGACGCGATTATCTCGAAGTCGTGTTTTTTGAACATTACCGTCGCGGTGATCATTATTTATCAAAAGCTCTTTGACCGATTTGCATAAACTTTTTTTTTAATTATTCGAAGATACAACCTCGTAAATCTGAAGGGTTCACTTTCTACAAATATTTGCATAGTTCGCTGAAATAAATTTTTTTTTTAATTTTTCAACCCCTCAAAAATCGTTTTTTTAGTGCAAAGCGGTTTTCATATCGAGAAAAAATTTTTTTTGGGTAAATAAATCGTTCAGATTCACTAAAAAACATTTTTCTACAATAATCATTTAATTTTTTTGATTTCAGTTGAGTTGCTCATGAGCAAACCTCTTCTAAAAAACGGCGTTTCGGAGGAGGGGCGATATGAACAATAAATAATAACTTTTTTTAAATAAAAACATCGAAATGTATTCTTCGAGAGATACCCTTCAGTATGACATATGCCTCATTTGAATAAAAGTTCTAAAACATATTTAAAAAAATTATGCCAATCGTCCATTTATTCGGGCTCACAAGGCTCACATAACCCCTTAAATGTTTTTATAAAAACAAAAAATTGAATAAAATACACTTTTAAAATAATTATAATTTAATAATTAAATGAGAAAAAACTTATGTTTTTATCATGAATAGTTATGGTAGTTAAATTCAAATATGCACAACGATTTAGTGAATCCGTGAAATGGACTTTTCTAGCGTCTTACAGCATTTCGCTAGAACAATATTTTTCATCAGTTATTTTCAACAGGCAATCCTACTGACTGATCATCAGACCATAGAAAGACTCCAGACTGACTGATTTCTTGATAGTAAAGCAAATTTCACGCTACATAAAAATTCTATAAAACGGCTTAGATTTTAACTCCGACTACTCGCCAGTATTCATGACACTTGATAATGGTGAAACAAGAACACCGGAAAACCATTCGTATCTCTCAAACAATTGAGTACCTGATTTTCATTAAGATTATTTCAAATTAAGAAGTCAATATATTTTTTTCAAAATTGGCATACAGTTTATTTATACATTAGAATATTATATTTTTTTTTGTTATTTTAATCATTTAAAATGGCGGATGAACACTCAATTCTTCCAGGAAGGTCGCAGCGTGGCCTCTCAATTGGCTGGCATTGAGCATCGGCGTCAGTGACCTGAATACAAAAAACCAAAATTTTTTCTGTTTACTAATGTCATAACTTCTATACGAATTAAGGGGGGGGTAGGGTCACAAAATCGAAATTTTTTTTCTTCACTCATCTTATTTCAAGAATGTTGTATCAAAATTTTAAGTGGATCGGAGCAGAACTCTCAAAGTTATAGCCTTTGTAGGCACTCTACCTCGAATGCGGAGCATCGATAGATGCTTGGCAACTCCCAAGGGCTCGGCTGTCGGCGTCATTTTTTCAAACGCGTTTTTCCCGAAACGACTTCTTAAAAATCGGTGCCAATCACAACTCCGAAACTATTCAACCGATTCTTTTCAAATTTGGCACACGTTTTCTAAATCAAAAATACCTCCCCCCCCCCCCACTGTTTTTTTTTATTTTTTTTTTTTAAGGTTGTTTTTCACTTACAAATATGGCGAAATTTTTCGCCAAAAATGCTCGTTTTACGTTTTTTTGCCACCAAAACTACAAAAATGAAAAAAACAAAAATTTATTAATGGGGGGGAGCATTACGTCATATTTTAACTGAAAAAAATCGACTTTTTTAGTTTCAGATGATTCTACGACGAATGCCGATTGGCACCGCAGAGCACCTCTCGAAAAACATATCTCCAAAAAAACTCTGTCATGGGCTTATTTGTCAATATTTTACTATTAATATTTTTTAAGAACTTATTGAAAAGATGTACAACAACATGCAACTGATTTTATTAAAGTATCTTAAGCCATATTTCTGTAAAAAATTAAAAAAAAAAGTGTTTTTTTAGCGCTAAACCCTACCACCCCCTTAAAATCAAATGAAAAAAAATTCGCGGAATAAAGTGCTTAAAAACAGAATGCATTTTGGGGCGAATTTCCCTACTATTTTTGCTTCGAAACATTTTCGAAAACTTGAAACACATAGAAAGTAATGTCATAAAAAAGATGTGTGCAAAATTTCAGGGAGATCGGTCAATAACTTTTCGAGTTATCGTGTACGCCAATTCGAAAAATATAGTTTTGAGAAAAACGCGTCTAAAGTTTGAATACAACGTAACTGGGGCATATCTATGAAATAAGACTTTTTTCAATTTCAAACGTTTATTAACAAAAAATGTCAACAAATTTTTGGATGCCGCGCCAAAACAACTGGCCGTCTTTGGCCGCAAGCCAATCATCGAGCCCTTTTTTGGCTTCTTCGTGAGAATTGAAGCGCTGCTCGGAAAGTGCGTGGCCCATCGATGCAAACAAATGATAATCGGAAGGCGCCAAGTCTGGTGAGTAAGCCGCATGCAACAGCGGCTCCCAATCGTACGTCATTTGATGAGCTTGAGAAGCGTTTTTCTTCAATTGATAACAGAAAATCAACGATGTCCGCAAATTGTAGTTTGAAGGCACGAAATTCGACATTTTTAAGAGCGACAAAAATGGATTGTTGTATGAAACGTAACAAACAATGAACTGAATATTGTTGACAGATGCCAGATGAAAAAAAACAAGACATTTGGGAAGGTTTAAAAATAATCCTAGCGACAACTATGGACTAATAGCTGAGAGTCTCATTTCATAAGTATATACCCAGCGCTCGAACGCAAAGAATATAGTCATCACGGTTGACTATCTATAATATAAGAAATACTTAAATTTACGTTCTAAAATTTATTTGGCATATTCTTAAAGGATTATATTAACATTTCTTGAAAACAAATTTTTTTTTTCGAAATTTTACAGGTATCTGTGCCCTTAATTAACTGAGCGAAAAATTGATCGACAAAAATATCCATTAAATGTTGTTGAACTAATAAAAGAAAACAACTCAGAAAACTCAAATTCATACAATCCGGTCTCCATCTCCTGAAACTCAATTAAACAGGTTGACCAATGTGGTAAAAGGGAAGACACAAAAGCACCAAAATAAACTTTAATTTTAAAGTTGCAAAACTTCTCGGTGCAGAAAGCTAAGGACTAGTCACACTGAAAAACTAGGGCTTGCATGAAACGACCATACTGGTCCCTGGCACAATCCCCCAAACAAAAATCTTAATGATAACCAAGTATGGGCAAAAAGTGATCTGGATAAGGCCGAGTTATTCGCACAACACCTTCAAGCATTTTTGAAACACATGAAAAGGAAAGCAGTTTCTTGAGACCTCTCACTGTCCAAGAATATCTTGAAATTGAAAATCTTAACATTGGTGATGTCGCCAAGAAAATTTCAAGCTTAAAATTTAAGAACAGTTAGGGCTCTGAATTAATCACAGCCGATCTGCTAAAAATAGATCACCTAAAGCATTAATAAAACTCACTTCTATACTGAATGCATGTTTTAAATTCAAATGTATACCAATGCACTGGATGATTGCTGAACTTAAAATGATTCCAAAACCGGCAAAATATTCCATGAGGTCTCATCCTGCCGCCCAAAAGCATTACTTTCAGTAATGGAAAAACTTATTTTCCAAACGCCTAAAGCAAAGAACAGAATACAAACGACTAATACCTTCTAACCAATTTACAATAGTTTTCAATAAAAACTTTTCACAGTCGATCAAATATATAGTTTCGTATACTCCATTATCACCTATGCATCAGTGGTCTGGATGAGCAGACTCTCCCTAGTGGGAGTCAGGAGGACCTTATCGAGACTACAACGCACTGTGGCCATCTGTTGCACCGGAGCTTTTCCGACTACTTCAGGCCCGGCTCTAGATGCTCTGATTGGTTTACCACCACTTGATGCTTTCATCCGAGGAGAGGCCTTGAAGGCCATCTGCAGACTGAAACACAGTGGGAACTGGTACGGCCCTTGTCCGGCATTGGAACACAGAGAAGGCATGGACATCGATCCAACGATTCTCTCCATGCCCCTTGACTCCATGCCATCAAGGGTCGTACTTGAAAAGAGATACAGTGTAGTGCTACCAGAGGCTCAGTTGTGGGGAGACTCAGAAAATGAGCCCGGCAAACACTGTTTTCGCATTTTTACGGATGGCTCCAGGACCGAGCATGGCTCCGGCTCTGGGGTCTACGTGGAATCCAGCGGGACAGAACTGCTCTTTGCTCTTGGAATGCATACATCTGTGTTTCAAGCGGAGGTGTATGTCGCAAACCCTTCTGTCATTAAGCAGAGGGGAGTGCAGACGGCTGGTAGGACTGATGACGGGCCACTTTCTGTGGGCATAGCACATGGAAAGGTTGGGCATCTCAGACAGTGTACTCTGCCCAGCTTGTGAAGAGGAGGATGAGACGGCGGACCACTTCCTGTGTGTCTGCCCCGCCTTCGCTCGAATCAGGTTTGAGGTCTTTGGCACTGATGTGTTAAGAAGCGACCATCTTGGCTCCTTGGCACCACAAGATCTACTCAGATTTCTTCGGAGATCGGGTAGATTTAAAGAAAATTAAAAGGGAATCCAAGTGTAGTACAATGGACTCAATTAATGTCTGAGTACTGCACTTGCTAGTTGTCCCGACAAAAAAAAAAAAAAAAAAAAAAAATACTCCATTGAAAAAGCTCCAGGAAACAACCAAGTTTGTTCAAAAATATTTCTTGATGTTGGCATTCGATAAAGGGGGGCATAAAAGCCTAATCTGCAAACTAAAAACGATGCTGCCAGACCAATTCACCGAGTTGCTCGAATCAAATATCGCTGATAGGTATTTTAGCATAAAACTAAATCAGCCCTACTCAAACTTAAAACGAATTGTACATACACGAGAAACGGGACACATTTTTTTTTTTTATTGCGTACTCAGTACTTGTACTTATTTAATTATTACTTATTTAACAGATTCGAGATGTGTTCCCTCCATAATTCATGCACACTCCGGATGTCAGATACCAGATCGCCGTCTTTGTTCTTACAGAAAATTGTCCTGGTCTTGAAATCTTCTGTTAGCCACCGAACTTCATGGTAGAATTCTTGGGGGCTTTTGCTGTTGGGTAGCATCGTAAGCTGCTCGCACTTATGTATTTCGACCTCTCGTTTTTTCATTCTGATAATACATCTCTCTTCCTTTTTTAGCTCCCGGTAGCGATCCCACATGGTTCGCGTTGCACCCGATCGCAGCGTGGCTCTATAGGCGGCATCTTTTCTTTCTGCGGTAGCATGAAATTCCTCGTCGTACCAATTGTTTTTTCGAGCTCATCCAAATCCGATTTCTTCTTCGACGGCGGTACGTAGAGAGCGAGAACTGATGTTCCATTGCTCGTGCATGCCGGATTATTGGATAATACTCTCTGAGAGCAAGAATGAGAGTCGCATGGCGAATCTTCTGGCTGTCTGTTGTGATTGCAGCTTTCCCATGTCGAACATTCTTTGCGTATTTAGACGTACGTTTTTTGCTCCAAAGTGGCGAGTGCGCAGTTTGGCTGCTACAAGATAATGATCCGAGTCGATGTTGGGTACTTGGATTGTACGTACATCTAAAGCACTAGAAGCATGTCTTCCATCTATCGCAACATTAACGACCTGGTTTCGCGTTTTTCGATCAGGAGGCAGCCACGTAGCTTGGTGTATCTTCTTATGCTGGAATCTGGTGCGGCAGACTAGTAGAAGTAAATTAGCCTCTATCCATTGCCAGATATTTCGTTGTGGAGCCTGAATTTTCCAACTGTGGGACTGGTAATGAATTTGCCAAGCACGATTTTTTATGTCGTGGCCGAGGCAGCGCTTATAGGAACGTTCCAGGCGGCGCTCATAGTAGGAATCTTAGGTCGCATCGTCCTTTTCTTTCATCGAAGCGTCGGTGCAGATGTTACAAAATCGCGCTTTAATGCGGATTATTGTGAGACGTTCACCCACCGGAGTGAACTACAGTATTTGGCGACGAAGTTTCTCTCTCCCACTGTAAACCCAACACCGAATTTGCGCTCCTTTACATGGTAGCTGTAGTAGACGTCGCAAGGTGCAATGCTCTCCTTGCCTTGCCGCGTCTATCGCATCTCTTGAATGGCAGTGATGATAGTCATTGTTAACAAGCGGACAGCAACCAGCCGGGCAAAAGCTCCCATTGAGGGGCCGAACAGTTCGTTTGCAGGGGTCATCATCAGTATAGGAAGTTCTCATCCGAGGATTTGTTCGTGTTTTCATTGGTGAATGTTTTTTCAAGTCGGGTCCCAAAACCAGTGCACAATCAGCAATCCTGCAATGCTTCGCCTTCTCACATTAGCTCGCTCTCGAACGAATGGTCTGAAGCCACCCAGAGGATACTTGGGCTAAGCCCGGAAGTTGTGAGCTGCTTGGACCATAAGTAGAAGAATCGTCCTGGCTACTCCCAAGTGAATGGCATTTGGGAATTTCTGCACTTGCGTGGACTTCTACACACGAAACCAAACTCCAAAACCAAAACTACGGCCTTTTCCAAGGTTTTATTTATTTTGTCTTTTGATTTCAATAGCATTAATTTAAAAGAAATGCGTGTTTATAAATACTTATTTTAAGAAATTTTAGAGAAAAAAAAAACACTTCCGTTTTCCAAAAAAAAAAATGAATTTTCTTTATTATCAAACCTATTTAGCTCAATTTTTCTTTTACATAATTTAAAAAAGCATTACAATCGAATTTTCGTTGTGCGACTTTTCTCTGAACTTCACTCAGCCTTCTTTCTTGCTCATTTACACTATTAGTCGCCTAACAAATCCAAACATTTGTAACCATAAATTCTGAAAAGAATAACTCTCTTGACTTTCCTACTACACACAAACATACATATGTATATGTAATATATCACTTATTCGCCTGTACAGTTACAAACATAATAAGTATCAGTGTTTACTCGACTAACAACCTTCGCAATTCTTATTACTACTTTTCCCATTAATACAGCAATATTAAGCACTTTACCATTCCTTATTATGTCTATATATAAATATAATTGGCGCTTACATCCCATATCGGGTGTATCGAGCTCCTCCTCCTATGTATATTGTGCTTTTTGATGTTTTTCCGCCAACGGAGGGACCTACAGTTTTAAGCCGACTTCGAACGGTAGTTGGTTTTTTGTGAGGTGCTTTTCCATGGCAGAAATACACTCGAAGGTTTGCCATCACCTGCCGAGTGTCGGCCGCTATTAGAAAACTTATTTTCCTTATTTGATGTTTCGCGCCCGTAGAGTCGAAACTTAGCTCTTCCGAATGGTAGTTATGCACCTACCCATTCGGCTACGGCGGCCGCCTTATTACTGTTTGTACTTTTCCATTAATACCTATTTGTGTTAATTTTTATTTCAGTTTCTCGTGTCTGTTTATATGATGTACCGCCAGCAAATAAAGTTTGTTTTGGATCTAAGCAATTCGACGTAGGAACAATCAACAACATGCATCATCAATTAGAGCAAGTAGTTCTGTCTAAAACCAGGCATTTCCTGTATGAATTATGCTCTTTGCTGTTATTAGTACAAACACATTAACTTGCACATATGCACACACATTTGTACTAGAAAAACATTTGAATATTTTATGATTGTTTTATGGTTCAGTCATTCTCATTTCCCTCCATAATTTCTTGCCCAAACTTACTCTTCGAAAATAGTAATTTTGATTAATGGGTATTGTTATTGCCTTCGTCCTTGTCTACAATATATCACTTTTGGTAATTCTAATAATAATCGGCATAGTTAAAGTAATTGACAGAAATAAACTGTTCAGCAAAGCAGGAGAAAATGTGCAGGTAATAGTAACTAAGTTCATGTCATTGTTTGCCTCAGGAAACTTATGTCTGTGAGTGAGACTCTGCATAAGTGGTAATCACTTACATTTGTGTTAATATATTACATTTATGCATGTAAATACGAATGTCATCAAATTTGAAGGCTAGATTTTCGATATAAACTTGCTGATTTATCGATTCGTACAAATATATTTGTGTAAGTTGGTAGTACCTTTGTTGTTAATGTTGTAGAGGAATAAGTACTCTCCATAAAAATTTGAAGAATGTTGTTAAATGCAAAGTACAAAGCAGGAATCCTGAGTCGGTCCCCTAACGTAGAATTGATTATCGCGTGAACGCGGATTGCGTCGTCATCGAAGTCACTGGCAAATTTCGTAATTTATGTGCCAAATTCCATGTGAGCCTCATATTTGAGCGATTCCATGTCAAGTGATCCCTTTCCATATGTATAAGTCCACGCAAGTGGGGAAAGTTACTGATTGGCATTCACTTGGGAGTGGCCATGACGATTCTACTACATATGGCGACGTCTACTACAGCTGCCATGTAAAGGAGCGCAAATTCGGTGTTGGATTTATAGTGGGAGGGGAAGTTCTGTCGTTCACTGCGGAGGACGAGCATCTCGCAATAATCTGCATCAAAGCGCGATTCTTTAACATCTCGCTCATTTACGCCCACGCCCCGATGGAAGAGAAGAACGATGCTACCAAAGATTTTTCTATGAGCGCCTGGAACGTTCCTATAAGCACTGCCGCCGCCGCAACATAAAAATCGTGCTTGGCGACTTCAACACCAGGGTGGGCAAGGAGAGAATTTTTGGTCCCATAGTTGGAAAATTCAGCCTCCACAACGAAACATCTTGTATCGGGTACAGGCTAATTGACTTCGCCGGGGCCGAAACGTGGTAGTCTGCAGCACCAGATTCTAGCATAAGAAGATACACCAAGCTACGTGGCTGTCTCCCGAACGAAAAAACGTGAAACCAGGTCGTTAATGTTGCGATAGATGGAAGACACATTTCTAGTGTTTTAGATGTACGTACAAAGCGAAGGCCCAACATGGACTCAGATCATAACCTCGTTGCAGCCAAACAACCACATGCCTCTGTGCAGCAAAAAACGTACGTCTAAATACGCAAAGAATGCTCGGCATCGGAAAGCTGTAAGCACAACAGACAGCCAAAAGATTCGCCACTCGACTCTCACTCCTGCTCTCAGAGAGTACTGCCCAACAATCCGGCATACACGAGCAATGGAGCCGCTACGTACCGCTACCGAAGAAGAACTCGGATTCCGGCGAGACCGAAAAAACAATTGGTATGACGAGGAGTTTCATGCTGCCGCGTAAAGAAAGGATGCTGCTTATAGAGCCAAACTGTAATCAGGTACAATGGGAGCTATGTGGGATCGCTACCGGGAGCTCAAAAAGGAGGAGAGACGTACCATCAGAATGAAAAAACGAGAGGCCGAAATACGTAAATGCGAGGAACTTGAGATGCTGGCTAATAGAAACAACGCCCGAAAATTCTTCCAGAAAGTTCGGCGGCTTAGAGAAGGTTTTAAGACCGGGGCGTTTTCCTGTAAGAACAAAGACGGCGATCTGATGACTGGCATCCAGAACGTACTTAAATTATAGAAGGAACACTTCTCGAACCTGTGAAATAGTGATAGCTGCGCATGTCACAGAGAATGTGAAGATCCCAATACCCCAATCATTGACGAGGGGACTGTCGATCTGGTACCCGACCGCGACGAGGTGAGAATAGCGATAAGGCGACTAAAGAACAACAAAGCTGCGGGCGCCGACGGACTGCCAGCTGAGCTATTAAAACATGGCGACGGGAAGCTGGTAAATTGCATACATCAGCTCCTATTCAAAATATGGTCGCGGATGAAAGCATGCCTGTCGATTGGAACTTAAGTGTGCTCTGCCCAATCCATAAGAGGGGTGATACTGCAATCTGTGCCAATTACCGCGGGATTAACCTTCTAATCGCGCATAAAGTCCTTGTGGGAAGGGCTTAACCAACTGATTGGACCTTACCAGTGTGCATTTAGACCTGAAAAATCGACCATCACTCAGATATTCACAATACGCCAGGTCTTAGAAATCCCTCATAAAAGACCCGATTAGAAATATTTTTTCTTATTCACTCCTCTCAGGAGCATAGGGCCTCGACAAGTCTCTTCCATCGTCCACGATTGTCCAGTTGTTTTTGCACCGTCCCTATTGGCATCTGCTAGTTCGCGCAACATCGACCTTCTCCAAGTGTTTTTTGGTTGACCGCGACCAGTCCTCCCTTGCGGGTTCCAGTCCAGTGCCATTCTCGTGATGCTATCTGGTGGTTTTCTCAATGTGTGACCTATCCATCGCCATATTCTGCATTTGATTTGCCTAGGGATGGTTTCCTCATTCGTTAATCTCTACAGCGCGTCGTTACTGATGGTGTTTGGCCAGAATATTCTGCAAATGATGCGGAGGCATTTGTTGATGAAGGATTATAGCCTCTGTGTGAACCCCTTGCTTTGTTTATCCTGACATCTCCATCTACTCCACCATCTGCCGTGATGATGCAGAAGAGGGAACCGGAGGTTTCGATGAATTCTACCGGACATCCGTCAACCAGTATCTGATTTGTGCTATTGTGATTAACTCTCATTTCCTTGGTCTTGGCGATGTTGACCTCCAGTCCTATAGTGCGTGCCAACGCGACTAGTCTGTCCGCCTTCGCTGGTATGTCAGAGAGTTCGTGAGAGAGGAGGCAGATATCATTGCCAAAGTCTGGCGATTAGAAATTTACTTCTTCTTTATTTGAAAATTCTTAATACAGAATATAAGCGATCAGAGTAATAAATTTTTCATTAATTTTAATACAAATAAATATGAAAAACAATTCTTTCTTCTCTTCTACAAAAACTACAAAACTGCTACAAAATATTAGATTTAATTGTGTAATTGTGCCTGCTTAATCTGGCTTCAGCCAACAGCCCAATAATCTTTATTACTATCCTCTCTCTTATGTTACGTGGCCAAGACATTTGCTTCCTTCCAATTTCTCGTTTGCCTTTGATTTTACCTTTCACAATCAGTTGCAACTACTCACAATTAGGACCCCTCATAACATGACCAAAATATGGGCTTTTGCGGCGCTTTATCTCTATCCCTTCTAAGTTTCGTTGAAACTTCTTTGTTACTAAGTTTGCCTGTCCACGATATTTTCATCATCCGCCCATAGCATCACAACTCAAACGCCTCTAATTTATTTTCTTTTTTATTTATTCTTACTCGTTACCTTTAGTGCCAATACGATGAGTACAAATCTCTCCACGTCTCACCCATTCGGTGTTTTGGTATATCTCCGTTTTCAAGAAGAGTATGAATAACTCATAAAACACTAGGTTCTACGATAACATTTTTGTTTAATATTTTCTTAATATTGTTTACGAGTAGTATAGATTTGACAGTAGCTACATACAGCCTTTTCTTACTTCAGTGCACGTGGAAGTCTTAGCCTACATATCTACATATCTGGCTGCATACGAAGCTTTTAAGTATAGAACGAATGCATATGAATTCTTAATTAATTTTCATTAAATTCTACGCAACAGGTCTCAAATAATTGACAATCAACGGGTATCAGCGCCCTGAGAGCCTTGCGCCTTTATGTGCCCTTCATTGGTGGGCATTCGTAAATATTGCAAAATAATAGTAAAATTGCACTGCATTTAAAATAAATTAGTCAATCTTTATAAATCGCTATTATCTGCAACCAATGGCCTGCAAGTGCGCCTGAGACCTCTTTCCGTCGCTCAAATTTTATACACAAACATATCTAGCAGGGGATCTACCCTCATTTTCCAACACCATTGCTGAATTGTGTTTGCCCATTCGGAAATTGATATTTGCATGGTATATTAGCTTTGTAGTAGCAAGTCGATTTGCTGGCATTAAAAATGCAAATACCCTCCTACAGAACTGTGAGTAGCAGCGTGGAGCTGTACGGATTAATAGTCGGCTGCATACGATAGTCAGCTGCATTGGGACTACAATGCGTATACGTCACTTTTGGTCATTTTCCCATTATAGACATTGGCAGCAGTGTTGTCTTTAATAGGATGAAATGACAGTCGATCGCTTACATTTGCATATTTAAACACTTTCTCGGCAGTAAAATGCACCAGTACTGAGGTGGGGTGTGTTTCTAGTGACTAGTTGGCATTCATTCTCTAGTGAATCTAGTGCGGTGATGGTAGGTAGTGTCAGTTAGTGCTAGTTCGGAACTAGTACGGAAGTAGACATTTAGGAGCTAATTAGATGCATTTTACTTGTGCGATAATTGACAGGCGATGTGGTTAAAATATTGTGCTTATGTAATTAATATTTTGCTTTCTAATTTTATTCTACCTGAAATTATTCCTATAATACTGCCAATTTTTTTGAAATTTTTGGAAAATTAACTAAAACATCCCAAAAAGAATTTTAAGTAATACGTATTTTCAACAGCTTTAATTCCGAATTATTTTGTAATAGAGTTGCCACTTAATTTTCCATGCAAGACATGTTATTTAAGAAGTGAAAAATACGCCCAAAGGTAGATAGTAAATGAAAGATTTTAAAAAAGCTTTATTTTAATAAGAATTATCACCGAGATTATTCGTATAACACGCAAAAACTTCATTAAAATATTTAAAAAAAAATTGAAAATATGTACACTAATAAGAATTAATAAAATATAAATTAATAAAATAAATTTAAAAAATATTGATAATTTATCAATCATATTTTTGATAGCTTTAATTAAGAAGTATTTTTGCAAACGTTTCTAGTCTATCTTTCGAAGTAAAAGTGAGTTTTATTTAATTCAGAGATTTTCACATAGGGTTACCACTTTTTTAATTATTTAAAATCTTAAAAATATCATAAAATGGGTATTAAATGAAACGCAGTCCATGCAATTTTAATTCTGAAATATATTTGGATAAGATTGCCACTTAACTTTTCAATGCATTTGTTTCTAGTTAATAAGAAAATAAAATTGTTAGAAATAATAAAGTTAATTTCTGCTTACGTTTTTCGTTTATTCTTTTCTTATTTTTTATTTTTTCTTGTATTTTCCAATTATTTTTTACTATTTTTTCTCTCCTTTTTCTCTTATATTTTTTCTCATCTTTATTTAAATTTTTATTTTTTCTTATATTTATTGTTTGTAACTTTCTTAATTTATGTTTTCTCTTATATTTTACTTTTAGCTTTTACTATTTCTTTTTCTTACATTTTCTTTTACATTTTTTTCATATTTTTTATTTAATTTTGTTTTTTCCCCCTATATTTTTTTTAATATTTTTTTCTTAAATTTTTATTTTTTCTTAAATTTTTATTTTTTCTGATATCTTTCTTTTGTTTTTCGTTTATTCTTTTCTTATTTTTTATTTTTTCTTGTATTTTCCAATTATTTTTTACTATTTTTTCTCTCCTTTTTCTCTTATATTTTTTCTCATCTTTATTTAAATTTTTATTTTTTCTTATATTTATTGTTTGTAACTTTCTTAATTTATGTTTTCTCTTATATTTTACTTTTAGCTTTTACTATTTCTTTTTCTTACATTTTCTTTTACATTTTTTTCATATTTTTTATTTAATTTTGTTTTTTCCCCCTATATTTTTTTTAATATTTTTTTCTTAAATTTTTATTTTTTCTTAAATTTTTATTTTTTCTGATATCTTTCTTTTGTTTTTCACAATTTTCTCTTACCTTTTTCTTTTTTATTTTTTCTCATTTGTGATTAGATTTTTATTTTTTTTTTTCTTAAAGTTTTTGCTTATAACTTTCTTAAACTTTTGTTTTTTCTTACATTTTCTTTTACATTTTTTTTAATATAATTTTTGTTTTTTAATTTTTGTTTTTTTCTTATACTTTTTTAACTATTTTTTTCTTCAATTTGTATTTTTTTCTTAAATTTTTTGTTAACAATTTTCTTAATTTATGATTTTTCTTATATTTTTTTTTAGTTTTTACTTCTTCTTTTTCTTACATTTTCTTTCACATTTTTTATTTAATTTTGGTTTTTTTCTCATTTTTTTTAACTATTTTTTTTTTAATTTTTGTTTTCTCTGATATTTTTCGTTTACAATTTTCTTAATTTATGTTCTTTGTTATGCTTTTCATTTATATTAGTTTTTACTATTTCTTTTTCTTACATTTTCTTTTACATTTTTTTCAAATTTTTTATTTAATTTTTTTTTTCTTTTATTTTTTTTTAACTATTTTTTCTTAAATTTTTATTTTTTCCAATTTTGTTAATTTTTATTTTTTCTGATATTTTTTATTTATTTTTCACTATTTTTTCTTACATTTTCTTGAATTCTTTTTTTGATTATTTCTGTATTTTTATTTTTTCTTATATTTTTCTTTTATTCTTTACTATTTTTTCACACATATTCTCTTATATTTGTCCTCATATATATATATTTTTATTCTTATTTTTGTCGTATATTTTTCGTATATAATTTTGTAAAGTTTTATTTTTTCCAATATTTTTCTTTTATTTTTTACTATTTTTTTCTTAAATTATTCTTTTATATTTTTTTCTCATATATATCTTTTACTTGTTTGGGTAATAAAAAAATATTAAAAAAAATTGTCTAAATAGGAGCTATAACTGAGAATATTTGTGCAGGGTTACCACTATTTTCAAACTATTTAAAAAATTTCAAAAGGGGTATTACTTATAAATGAGATGTTTTTTCTTCTAACTTTAATTTGCAAATATTTTTAAAAAGGGTATGCCTAAGTATTAAAGAAGTTTTTGAGTCTGATAAATAAGAAATAGGCACACATAAAAAGTGCAGGCGACGAGAGAAATGCGACGAAAGAAGACGATGAAAGTATATTTTTAAATTCAAAAATATTAAAAAATTACAAAATACCTTTTTGTGGGTATCAAGAGAGAAACTTTTATGCAACTTTAACTAAAAATATTTTTGAACAGGGTTGCCAAATAAATTGTCAATGTAATTTTTTTTTTAATAATTAATAAAAAATAAAAATTCAAAATACTATTTGGTAACAAAATAAAGGTATTAATCAAGTTTTATCTAGGTATGGGCTATCACTGAGGATATTCGGGTAGGGGTGCCACTTATTTTGAACTATTTGGGTGTTTAAAAATACCGCAATATCTGCATTAAGTAAGTATTTTTTCTACAATTTTAACTTAAATACATTTTCGAACAGGGTTGCCATCTAAATCTTCAATGTATTTTTTTTTAATAATTAATAAAAAATAAAAATTCCTAGTACTATATAAAAGAAGGTAAGTAACAAAAAACCAAAACTTAAAAAACCTTACTCTAGATTGGTACTCTAACTCAGAGTACTGATGTAGGGTTACCACTTTTTTATTAATTAGAAACTTAAAATATACCCTAAAATGAGTATCAAATGAGTAGTGTTTTTTTATAAATTTAATTAAAAAATAATTTTCAATAGGCTTGCCATCCCATTTGTCAATGTTAAATTTTTATTTTGCTAATTATTAGTTAAAAATAATATTACGAAATGTAAAAAAATTTGATAAAAGTGATTGAAAATGCTGACAATATTGCCGCCAAACTATTGACTTACTTCCTAGTAATATTTTTAAAAATTGTTCATAAAAAAAGGAAACCCCACTTACTTAAATTGATTTGTTCTCGAATGCCAGATTTTCGCCTTAGGTGGTTACTAATTTCGGCCACAAACTTAAATTGGTAAACATAAATCTTTTATGGCCCTAAGATATACGATTTTGCTGACCTATAGGCATAGAAGTATGATATATCCAACCATTTGTATTACATATCGGAATTATAGGAAAATTAAGTAATAAAATATGGAAATGAAAATAAATAAAATTTTCTTCAATTTATTATTAATATTTATAGGGGATATATACAATATAACCCTCACTTAATTAGCACACTGGCTACTAGGGCCTTCACTGCTTTTTTCAATTTATTAGCCTGCATTTGATTAAAATTTTAATAAATTAGTAAATAAAAATAAATTAATAAATTAATGAATAATAATAAAAAGTAATAAATAACTAACATTTCTTGCATTTGAAAACAGTAACAAAAGACGTCATTCTCTTGCCCGGCCCGAACCAAAAAGTTATTGCATCAAAAGCCTAAGCTCCTCAACACAGTGCGCGTTCACTTTTCTACTACAGAGTGAGATGGGAAGTGGTCCGCATTTGAAGAAACCGCACTACTTCCGAACCAGATTGGTTTTTTGACCAGTTCAGACATTCTTTAGAGGCTTACATATGCTGCACTCACACACACATGTTTATGTAAATAAATTCTAAATTGCTGAAATAAATATTCGCTACTTTGCCTGCCCACCTGCTGGCCACCTATGTAATTTTCTTTCATTGCTTCATTATTAACACCATGCCACCTTCCGACTGTGCCCTTGTTTGAAAAATGTTCCAATATTAAAAACTAGAGGATATGTTTTTATAATGGCTTCTGCATTAGAACTAATGACATTCATTTCAAGTTGGATTGCTGTAATTCCCAAATGACTCCCATGATTGTTTCAGGGCCGATTGCGCTGACTCAAAAATCTATGCGTAATGACATAATAATTTATTAAAAAATATTATTTAAAAAAATTGGTGCTGAAGTATATTTTTTAAACAAAAAATTTAATAAGAATTCGTGATATCCAAAAGCTTTTGATAAAAAAATTAAAATAAGCGAGATTTTATACAACGACGCCGCCAGGGAAGACTGCGGTGATAGCGTCTGCGTATCCGATTGGAAAGCTACTACCGAGCATTTTTAAACTGAATATCTCGTTATGACTAATGCTCCACAAGTCGTGACCGAGAGTTGATTCTTGTGAGAAGGAAGCCCTCCTTCTTCCTCCTTTCTTCTGTATTGAATACTACCCTGTTGCGCTGCTCCTACTCTGTTTATAGCAGTTTCTATGATCCCTATTGTAGACTTCCGTCGTCTAAAGCCGTGCTGTTTTGCTGATAGTCCTCCGACGTTATCTATGACTGCGGCCAATCGAGGCATGATCAGCCTCTTTGACCGAGCTTGTCTGCTGTGTCGAGCCTACATAATGGCCGATATGCTGACGCTAGGGTTGCCTTTTCTATTACTTATTAGGCCGGGCTGCTGCTTCTTCAAGATTTCTGAGAAAATTCCATCTCTTAGACAGGCATTGTATATGTCTATTAAGACTTGTGGTCGCACTTTTTCGCACTTCTCTTTGAGGACTTCTGCGGATACTCCATCCAGTCCTGGTGTCTTGTTGTTTTTGAGTTTGTTCGCAGCTGACAGGAATTCGTCACTGGTGAATAGTGGAAGCTATTTTGTCACGTTTATTAGACACTCAGTGTCTTCTCTGATTTCGTGACTTGGAAATAGTTCTTTTAAGATGTAATCTAACGCGCCCGAGTTTCGTTCCGGTGTAGCTATCCTGGTTCCAAGTTTCTTCGCACAATCTTGTACCCAAGTTCACAGGGTAGTCCCATTTTTCTTTCTTGCTTCTTGCAATAGCGAACCTTATCTACCTTTTCCTATGCTTATATGACTCTGCATCCGCCGTGGCTTGCCGGTTCGCCTGGCTCTAGTGAATTTCCGACTGAGGCGAAGACAGTCACGTCTCCATATCGTTTTTAGTTCTCCACTCAAGTAACTAATTCTCGCAAAGCACTTCCGACGATAGTATTAAGTATCATTACCTGTTGGGAGGAATGGCAACTGTTTTCCAAATGGAAATTTTTGCAATTCTGAAAGTAGTAGGTCTGTTAATTGAGAAGAGATGAAGCGGGAAGCAGTCAGGCTGCACTGAAGGCTCTGGAGAATGCGAAGAAGCTTAATTCTGTTGCGAGAAGGAATAAGCTTGCACTTATATAGATTCCAGGAAACTGTGGTGTTCAAAGAAATGAAATTGCAAATGAATTGGCCAACTGCGGATCAGCCGATACCCAACAGGGACCAGAGTCAATAGTCGGAATCAGTTCTACAGTAGTCATAGAATGGATCAGCAATTACAATTTGCATAAATAGCGATAGTCCAGAACGCTGTAGAACTGCAAGGTGTTCTGCAAGCCCGAAAACTGTCGAGCTTTTTTCTAAAACTTGGAAGAAAAGACGTTCGAGAGATGGTCGGCATTATTACAGGACACAACCCATGGCTTCAGCATATGACCACCTCAAGAATCACCTCCTTAATGGTCAATTGATCGGTGTCGCTGTAATTAGAGAGCATGAAAGCATTTATCCCTTTTCTTATTAGTACGCACGCTCTAGGATTACCTTTGTTGCGAGCATACATCAGTTTATATTTTTAAGTCCTTAGTCCGCACACAAGTCCATGTGATACCCATGGTTCTTGAATCAGGACAATATGATGTCCACCTTTAGCCAGGTGGATTATGAGGTTGGCGGACGCAACCTTTGAGTGGTGAAGGTTAATTTGAAGAACCCGTAACATCATGGTTACTGGGCTTCCTCTCCACCACCGTTTTATTGGGATCATCTGAATCTGACGCCAGTAGCTCTTCCTCATCAGTGAGAGTAGTATCAAGTACTCTATCTAACAAGGAAGAGATACTGCCGTCAGCAGATGCCTTCCGTAGCGCTGTAGCGGTGTTAGGACCGGAGCCAGATTTCGCCGTGAGGCTTATCTCAGCTCCAATCGGGTCCTTTAAATTAGGCGTCTTGGTACACTGGGGATGTCATCCCTTGAAATTACCTCGAGTTTACACCCAGGCCATACTTCACCGATCCTTGAAATGGCTATTTTGTAAAGATCAGTGGATCTCTGATCGGCACAGGCAATAAGTTTCACGTGGCTCTGATGACATCCACTATCGCGACAGAAAGGAGCTGGACCAGGATTCTCCTTCAGAATTTGGAAAAAAATGCTTGAGAGCCTGGCTTCCACTTTCTTCTAATTGTCAGGCGAAATAGTGTCGTCAGGGTTGCTTTTATCAACCACCGCCCATAGCTGTTGGCCTTTGACAGCTTCGCTGTATGTAGCTGGAGAAGTATTGTTGTTTCGGGGCTTCTTCAACGTGCTGGGGTTGCTGGGCGGGTCGTCCGACAACTGACGTTTTGGGTTCGGTTCAGAACCCCGAGGGGACTTCTCCGTTACCCTTGTCGCCCAGCTAAAAGAGTGCTTCTGTTTAACAGGCCACTCCCCCTCTGGAATCGTTTTCAAGCGCTCCAGTAGCCTGAAGGCAGCACGTCTCTCCTTGTAGCTATGCCGTGCAGGCTCTGCTGCTGCGGAAGTATCAGTCGTTTCAGACTTAGCTTTACCACCTTTACCAGGGCTAGTCCCGGTATTGGTGGTAGAGGAAATTGACTTCTTGGTCATAGGTCTATTGTGAGTACCGCCACTTCTGCTGTTGCCAGGGTTGTCCTCAGCACCAGCTTCCGCCGTACGAAATGGGCTGGCCATGAAGGGCTTGGATGTACTGACACTTCCACTAGGTTTAATTATCCCAGCTTCCGTCGTCCGGGGGGAGCGAGGAGAGGAGATGATGGGATGATGAGGGTTAAGGATTAACTGGTACGTCGGTACGGTGATCTTCATATGGTGATTGGATGGCCACCAATTTTGCCGTGAAGCGGGTGGATGGCTAGCCAATCCTCATATGGAGCTTCCCTCTTAGTTCGTGTTGGGTTGGTCTCCATGATATGGGGGTCAAACCACCACTTAAGCCTCATCCCCGCGACAAGGAGACCAACATGACGAGGTATTTATTATCTAACGTCATGCTAACTTCACTTGTAAGAAATCTAAAATTTATTTCCGCAATGAATTAAATCCAGAACATTATGAGTCTCATCACTTTCAAATGCAACCAAATATTTATATGCCTTTTTATAAGAATTTCTTAGTCTCGTACCACTTGCCAGTTTCTTTACACATCTTCCTCAAGCCATTCCTAAACCACACACCAATGCCCCCTTGTGAAATTTGATGTAACGCTTGTCAGAAGATTTGTAAGATTTTTATGCAAATGAACCTGCGAAGTTTAGAAAAGGTGTCTCATAACCTTCTTCGTATCATTACCTTGAAAACACTTTAACTTATGTCATTCATATTCCTTCCTGCTATTTCATTACGGAATTATGAGCTGCGATAATGACGTAATTAAAGCCGTTTCACACACCTCGCGCGCGCTCACACGTACGTATACGAGTCTGTTCAAACACATGAAATAACCACTCAGTATTTCATAACTGACTCCGATAATGACACATACATACATACATACATACAAACATACATACATACATACATGCAAACATACAAACATATGAACATACACTAAATGTCTGCGTGAAAATGTGGATTCTACTTAATGTGAAAAGTTTTATGATGACGAAAATGAGTAAAGCGTACGCGCACGTATGCCAAATTTTTCGAGGTGTGCGATAGCTAACCAGCATCATAGGCAGAGGAGGGGCTGTAACGGGGCATGCTGCCACTTTTTTCAGTTTTTTTTAATAGTTTTTAGTAGATACTAAATTGTGCAAGGATGATAGTTTGCTCTTTAACTGTGGTGAAAAAGAAAAGTGTGAGGGAAACTTCGAATGACACGTGACTTAGGAGACTCAGTCGAGACTCAGCGGAACTCTGCACACTCGCCCAATTAATCCTTGTTCAGACATCAACAAAGCCTCATTGGTTGATTTTTTTTATATCACCAACACAATCTCCGTTTTTGTGTTAACACATCCCAAGTGACGTCAGCCCATCAGCTGATTCTGTCTTATTCGCTCAGAGCCTAATAACGGTTTGCTAAAGGGCATACCTCTAAAACTATTTTCACTATGTGGTAAATAATTTACAGTATATAAATCGTGGTAAATAACTAGATGCTCAAAAATATTCTATGAACGGCCAAAAAGATTCACAGCCCACCAGGAACAAATTGCAGTAGCTGCATTGGTTAAAAACCTAACATAACGACAACTGCTGCAATCAGATCCAGCAAAATCTTAAGCATAGTTCTCTTTATATAGGTTTTTAGCCAATGCAGCTACTGCTGCTATATATACTATGTATAATCTCCTCAACTTCGCGATCCAAGCAGTAATTTAGACGCTGGGCTCGATGATTGCCCGCCCGAAATTGGTTGACCTGGCTTTCCTTTTCCGCCGCATCCAGATTCTTTGAAATCAGGCTCACTTGAGTACATACTCACAGTGACATTACGAAAAACTGCTACGTGTATAAGGTAGCTAAACCAGTGGCGCATGGGGTAATTGGCCGCGAATCCAGAGTATTAAGAACCCCTGGGGCATCTGTGGAGTTCTCCTGTAAACGTGGGCTTTACGTCAACTCAGTGAGTGCTTCGCAAGTACTGCAGCATGCGACATTCCTCTGCTGCGTGTGAGTCGGTGGATCCACAATAGGACAAAACCGCAGCTCTCAAATTTTTTGTCTGCCCTTACCAGACATTATCGATATCATAATGTAGGCATCTCGTTGGTCTCCTTTTTGCTACGCTTGCCGATGTAACAGACCCAGATTTGAAACACCTAATGAATTTCGTCAGTAATATGAGGCGGTTAACATGATCATACTTAGAAGACGAAAACGAAAATGGAATTGGATTGGATATACTCTCCATGGGGAATACGTCCAAATGGCTTTTCAATGGAACCCACAAGGAAGCCGATGCGGAGGCCGTCCACGACGTACTTGAATGCGCACAATCTTAAATGAAAGTTCTACCACCGCCATCTGAAAGGATATAAGGCAAATAGCGGCTGATAGAAATCATTAGAGAGCCTTTCTTTTCGCCCTATGATCCGATCAGGAGCGATAATACGAAATGTGTTCATCGCGAATTCTGTGTTTTTTTTTCAAAAATTATTTATTTATTCATTCAATAGATATTCTATTTTGTCCCCTTCAAAGTAATCCCCATGAGATATTATGTACTTGTTCCAACGTTTTTTCCAATCTTCGAAGCACTTCAAAACATCATTTTTTTTATCTTGTCCAGCTACTCCTTCGATGCCGTCTTTATCTTGTCAATCGTAGCGTTGCGTAGTCTTTTCATGGGCCTCTTATGTTTCGATGTGCAGAGAGATGTTTTCTTTTTGTAGTAGTTCTTCTTAAAAATGTCAACTAGAAGCATATATTATCAAAGAATACAGAAAAACACGAGCGTGCTGAGTCATCGTTCGCCCCTACCACAGGCTATTATAAATTATGTTTGTATATCCACTGCAATCGAATCCAAGTGGGCTGTCTGACCAATCATATAGCCTAACCTAACTTATAATCCAGCATTTAACTTATAATCCCAAACATTCTAATCAGAATACGTGTAATCCCAATGAGGAGAAGACAACTGTCACCTTGTATGGATGCAGGGGCGCCAGGATGCGCCCTCTCGCCAAGAGTTATATTTGAGATACAAAAAACTAGGATAGAAAAAGGTGTTTCTAATAGCGGCTGCCCCTCAGCAGCGAATGACAAACCACCGAGTGTATTTCTGCCGTGAAAAAGCTCCTCATAAAAATCAAGTGCTGTTCGGATTCGGCTTAGTACTGCATATCCTTCCATTTGTGGAACAACATCAAGACGCACGCCACAAATAAGAAGAGCATCCTTAATATTAGTGTAGTGTATCAATAGAGGAAAACAACCAGCTCATTCTCAGTTCAAATAACAACTGTCCAGTTTATTAACATTGACTCTTATTTCTAATGATTACTAATAAGGTGAATATGTATGTATGTATATAAAGAGAGTGAGAGTGATTGTTATAGATAAATTATGTTATTTACATTGATATGCATTTATACAATGTTATTTAGGCTAACTGTAAATATCAATACTCTATAATTAGAATAAATAAAATTTTCTTGTATGGAGTCCTTGTCGGGTGGAAATAGCTGGAAAGGACGCTGTTGGTTAAGATGCTGGATAGAGTCACAAAGGTAGCGCTCATCCGAAGAAGTGGGGCGCTTGGACTACTCCTTTTCTAGAATTTAATGCAATACTGAAAATGGTACCCACAGATATCATAGGCAAAATTGCCATGTCGCGTGCCGCAAACAGATAGAGATGCTCGGACTATAAGATAAACCTAGAATCTGAAGTTCGTTTTTCAAAGTTTCAAGTTCAAAATGACGGATCCAATATGGCAGACGAACTTTAATAAGCTCACCGATATAGAGGACAAAACATAAAACTTCTACAAACATATCAAGAAAAGAAAAAACCTTTTTTTTTTAATGAAAAAGGAACAAAAAAATTTTAATTAAACAAAAAAATTTCGATTAAAAACAAGTTTATAAAAATAAAAAATATATAAATTAAAGAAAATAATAAAATAAAAAAATTAAAATAAAATTTAACAAAAATTAATCAAAATTAAAAAAAAGTTAAAAACATCAAAATTTAAAAAAAAGTTTAAAAATATAAAAATTAATAAAGAAAATAAAAACCTTCTTGTGGCACACCTTGGAAACTATAAGTACATTGATTGTAGCTGCACTGCAGGCGTTAGGTTAGGTTAGGATACGTAAAGTGACTGTCTTACGACGCACCTAGGCCAAATAGAGGAGTCTGGTGATTCCACCGGAACTATCCCATCCTTATTCCACTTGGTCCTCTTTAAACAATCCTGTGAGATTTATAAATCTAAGGTAGTTAGTTTAGCTAATTTTATATCTGCAACATCCGAGATGCTGTCCCAAAAAGCTATTCCAGCAAATTCATCTTCTTCTAAGTTGTAAACAGTCATGCACACGCACAGATGGTGTTCAACTGTCTCTTCCTCTTCTGCATCCTGACAACCTCTGTAAAAGTTAAAATATGGGGCCCCAATTCTACTAGCATACCTTCCTATAAGACAATGCACAGATAGGACTCTTACTCGTATTCTTAAGGGGTCCTGGTCGTCTAGAGATCGAAAATTTGGAATATTTTCAGAAATTTTTTTTTAATAAAAAAATTAAAAGCGATATTTAAACTTTTTAGGTCTTTTATTTAACTTATTTTATATACAAAAATGAAAAAAAAAATGTTTAATTGAAATCCCGTACTATTTTTTTTTTTACTGTTATTTAAATTTGTTTGTTTTTTTTAACTTTTTTTAATTTTTTGTTTTTAATATTTATTTTCATATTTTTTTTTAATTTTTTTTTTTTAATTTTTAAAATTTTTTTATTTTTATTTTAATAATTTAAAAAATGGCGCTGAAGTTGACCCTCCCGTAAAATCGGACCTGGACGGTGTTGCCCATTTTGGCTCTTCTATTTATCTGAAACACAAAAACCAAAAAAAATATTAATCAGTATGACTATAGCTAAGTCCCGTACTAGAATAGAAAAACAAAAAAAAACAAAAAAAACTTTGCCAAAATGGCGCGGTTTTGAATTTTACGCTAAATTTAGTTTTTTAATCAAAAAAATTCGAATTAATTGAAATAATAATATTATTCTAGTACGGGCGATAGCCTATGATGTTGTGAATATGAAAATTTCAGACGATTCGGTTGAATAATTTTTTTTTGACAACACCAGGCCGAAAAAGTCGTTTAAATTTAAAGCTTGAGGTACAGGAGCGCGCGGACCGCTCTCTACCTAGTTAATGAGCTGTAGAAGCTATAATATTGGGAATTTCCGCATGAAAATTTAATGAAAATAAATGAAACAGTATATTTTTAAGATACTATACTTTCGAAATATCGAAAAAACAAAAAATCGAGTTTTTGAAATTTCTAGTCCCCTTAAGTCTTACATTTAATTAAGCTGTTAGCACGACCCATATTCCATTCTGGCTATGTATTCCTATAATGCCACAGAAATATAACTGTTTCCAGCGATTTTTGGCAATACTAAAGACTGTATATCAACTTTGTCTTGAGTAATTTGGAGCGTAATGCCCAGCCTTGCTAACTTCCATCTCTACATGTTACTGTGACCCGGCACCCAGAGTAGAGTCATAGAGATAAACTGTGCGGGTATTTTTAATAATTTTATTAAAACTCTTTTACTGCCTTAGACGAGCGTTTCCAGAGTTGCCCGAGAATTGCCAATTTCAGTGCTGCCTTAGAATTGGAAATATATGTAGTTATATCTAACTGCAATTGCGTCTTTACTTAGCGCTAAAAGGCCTTCTGTAATCGCCAGCTTCAGAATTCGTTTTAGAGGTATGGTTCCTTCGGCAAAGTTTCTTATTTTGATCCCTAGAATATGATTTTCACAGAGCAATGGGCGATTTTTTTGCCTCCCCACAAATCGACCCGGCCTAATATATATATTATATAATTGGCGGGAAAACCTTTTTGGGTGTTTGGCCAAGCTCCTCCTCCTATTTGTTGTGTGCGTCTTGATGTTGTTCCACAAATGGAGGGACCTACAGTTTCAAGCCGACTCCGCACGGCAGATATTTTTTATGAGGCACTTTTTCATGGCAGGCAATACACTCGGAGGTTTGCCATTGCCTGCCGAGGGGCGACCGCTATTAGAAAAATGTTTTTATTAATTTTGATTTCACCGAGATTGGAACCAACGTTCTCTCTGTGAATTCCGAATGGTAATCACGCGCCAACCCGCAGAGATAAATTGCTCACCGAAATAACGACGAAGTAAATCCATTAACTCCGTCATGTTGGAATCAAACGGACTCAATTTCTGGCATCTAAAAGTCGTTTATCATGGCACCATAGAGTTCGCCATTCACTATTACATTGGCGTCAGTTTCGTTTTTGAGGAAATATGAGCCGATGATTTCTCTAGCCCTTAGGCCGCACCAAACATTTGTTTTCAACGGATGTAATGGCTGTTATTGTTGTAATTGTAGTCAGAGACCTGATATTAAAGTGTTCAAAAGCACAGAATATGAAATATCAAAATTTTTTACTGAATCACAAGTCACATATTCATCTTGGTTTTTGTGTTTAAACTTCTTTTAATTTAAATCTACGTTTGGAAAAAACTAAAGTTTTGAGTTTACAGATATAAAAGAGTGTTTGAATTTCATGAGTGTAGAAAGAGCAGATTTCTGAGCATAGAATAGACACACCAATAAATTAAAAGTAGAGCTCAGAACGCGTAGTTGGTGTGCTTTGCCTATCGAATACTTCTTGCTGCCATGCACTAATAGCTTGCCAAGCAATCAGCTAGTCGTTAACGCCTTAAATTAGTCAGTGAATCGGATATTTTAGCTATAAATGGCTTTCTTGTTTGGCTCTAATGAAGTGATAACACCACTGAAATATCTCAAAGGGCGGCACTTACAAACCTATGCAGCCTCATACGCAGAGCAAAAGCCGCGTTTGTGCGTCAATATGTCGTCATGTTTATGAGAGCAAATACACTGCCAGTGTGGATGTATGTAAATCTTGCCTCGTTTAGCGAAATGGCATTCAATTGGATGCTGGACTTGGATATGTAAGCGTTTAGATGTGGCTCTCCTTCATCGGATCACAGACATCGACAGCAGTAATTACCGGAAAACAACCTTTTATGTCTTCGCTTTACTAAATACTTTTACTTCCTTTCTCTTCCGGTATTTCTATGCTAGGCACGTAGCGCAAAATACCAGCCGTCTAAGTTAGATGTTTTTAGCTTAAAGAAAACAGAAAAAGAAAAAAAAACTGCTTAGGCAGGAGCTCAATTGCTGAATATTTGGACCTCATAGTGAGTTAAGTAAATAATTTACTAAGCATTTAACAACATCAACACATTCCAGCTGTCGGTGCAAAATCATATCCCACTGCCGCTTTTGCTGAGCTTCTTGGTCCCATTGACTTGCTGGCTGTGTACGTGTGTGTGTGTGTGTGTATGCCTACTGTTTGTAGAAAATATTTTGGGTAGAGTAAATGGCACTTAGTCGTCCATTCTTGGCTTACCCATACAAACGCATTCTATTGGAAATTGTCGGCATTCTTTCATGGCATTCGAGTGGCAGAGTGTGAAAATTGGTGCAGAAAACTTTGGTTTCGAGATATTTATGAAGTTGTCAAATTATCCCATTTTGACTTTGAATGCGCATTATTTTAATCAAATGAACGTTAGCTGGATATTTACTTCATTGGCTGTCTGAGGGCTTTTTTCAAATAAAGATTTGTAGAGAATAAGGCAATCTCGTACAACTCTAAGGAAGAAAGGAGAAAAATTGCATTAAAGCAAAACTGTTTTAAGCCAAAGTAGTCGATGCACCCAATCACATCTGTATGTAAATACTTAAGGCTGTTTAGGAATCATGTATGCATTTTTTTAAATAAATTTAAGTCGTTTCATTCAATTTAAGTAGGTCTTTTGCTTATAGAAAGAGAATTTGTCGTCACTTTTTTATTGTGAGATACAAAATTTTAATGTCAAAATTTGACTTAAGTCCATATAAACAATGGTTGCTGGTAGCAAAAATGGAAATTAACAACTTTTTGCAAAAATCACATTTCCAAATTGTCGGTTGATGTCAAAGGGTGACCAGATTCGAAGTAAATACTTTCTCCAATAGACAAATGACTTTTCTTCAGACCACCTAGAACAAATCTGCCTCTACGAAAAGTGTACATCGTACGCCCAGGCCACTTAAGTTGGCACATTATTACATTATTTTCAGCGATGAGCCCCATTTTTGGCCTAATGGCTACGTCAATAAGCGCAATTGCCGTATTTCAGATGAAGAACAACCCGCAGTTATTCAAGAATAGCCATTACATCCATTGAAAACAAACGTTTGGGGCGGCCTAAGGGCTGGAGGAATCATCGGGCCATATTTCTGCAAACGCGAGGCTGGCGCCAATGTAACTGTAAATGGCAAAAGCTAACGCACCGTGATAAACGACTTCTTGATGCTGGATGCCGGGAATTAGAGCCCTTGATCTCCACAACATCCCCTCCCGTCGTTCCCACAAACTGGCGGACGGCGCTACTTGCCATACAGCCCGTGAAACAATGGATTTACTGCATCGTAGTTTCTGTGAGCAATTTTGCTTTCGTCCCGGACCGATGGAGTGGGCACTAAAATCCGTGAGGTATCCAAATCCAAAGGTATGATGGACTTTTATTTGTGGGGTACGTAAAATTTAAATGCTTTACGGATAAACCAGCTTCGATTGAGGCTTTGGAAGTCAACATTACTAAAGTCATTCACGAGATACCGACCGAAGTCCTCCAGCGAGTCATTCAAAACTTTAGCGAAGTTCTCAATCATCTCCGAAGCATACTGGGCTTGTCGCAGTAATAGATTGGCATAGCCATAAGTTTTTTCGTTCCAGCGACCCATTTCATTTAACCTAAATGCACTCCTGGTTGCCATCTTCGTGATATATAGATACCTGTCTACCGGAATAAGGTGTGTCAGTGCGTTAAGGGCCTCCCTAGGACATGATCTCATTGCACCGACTGTTATTGCACAGGCTGATCTTTGTATTCTGCCAAGAAATTTGATGTTGTATTCTCTCTCTAGAGCTTTCCACCAAACCACCGAGTCATACGTTAAAATTGGTCGTATAACCGCCTTATAGAACCATAATGTATACTAGGGTTGAAGACCTCATCTTCTGTATAGCATACGCTTACAGGCAATATAAAGCGATTTCTGTCTTCTTTACCCGTTCTTCAATGTTAAATTACCAACTAGGTGAAAGAGAAAGGGTTTTTCCGTTAATATTTGGTAGAGTTAAATGTTGGTACCTTATATCTGGTGGTAAAAAGCAAAAGTCCTGTTTTATGCGCGTTTAAACTTAGGTTACAGCCTGTGGCCTAAGAGTCAAGTTCGCCTAGCGGCCTTTGAATGCTCCCACTGATCGTATTGGGGCCCAGTCCTGACGCCATTAGCACCACATCATCTGCGTACGCAACCACTTTTACCACACCTCCATTAAGTTTTACTAAGATTTTGCTAAAAACACGTAACCAAAGAAGTGGTAAGTAATACTCCTCCCTGTGCAGCACCCCTGTGGTCTCTCTTAGTTATGTTGATATCACCCGTATTAGTTCTGATGATCCTGGTTTCTAGCATAGAGATGATCGAATTGCTGATACATTTTTCCACCCCTAAGTCTATAAACGCCCATTGGACGTTATTAAATGCGCCTTCTATGTGTTGAAAAGCTGCCATGGTATACTGTTTGTTTACTAGAGAAGTTGGAGTGATGCCATGTATGAGCACTAAGTTGACAGGTTCGTCGCTTTCAAACCTATGAAAATTTTCGAAAGCCTTGCGTACATCAGCGACAAAGTGCGCTGCCCAAGTTGACGAGCAGAAGAAAAGGAAGAGGAAGAAAAATACTCGACGTACTGAAATGCTATAAAAATTTTGATGTTCAATAAATTGTTGTTGCTGCAGACATTTCCCGACGCACTTGACTACACTACTTGACAGTCTTTTAAGTTTTTCTCTAAAAAAATGTATTTACCCGCAGGCAGTGACTCCTTCTATGCTGCTATTCGATGCATTTGCTAGGTGATATTGATACCGATAAGTAGGCAAGTGCCGTTGGTTGTAGCGGTAAAGAGATGTTGCCACTGCCAGAAGTCATTAAGATACGTAATAACGGTGCATTAACATGTCAGCGCAGACAGTCAATAGCATGAGAAGTTGCGTGTGACCATGCAGACGGAAGTGTGCCCGTATGTACACACATACATATATGTGCAGCTGTGCGTATGTATTTGTTAAGAAAATATTTTCCCCCTTCACAGCGATGGCAGCTTCTCTCACATGGCGTTCGTACGATGCGATGATGAGGCAAGTAGGCAATATTCAGCTAACTAAAGCTATGGCATCCCCATGCCGGAAAAAAGGGGGCACTTCTCGGCAACGCATATTCAGCGAAGTAAGTCGGTCAGTGTCTTGTAGCATTGCCAATGATCCGAGCGCGTATAAGCACATAAACAGCGTTTGCTAGTACCCAGCAGGAAATGAATCGCACATAAATGCAGTTTTAGAAATGCGCGAGTGTTAACCAAATACGATCTACTTGGTTTGGAGATGACCATAAAAATACAAAGAAAAGTGGTCAGCTCTATCGTTTTTCCGGTAGGAGTAACTAAGAGCAGCTAGACTATTAAGGTCACTGGGAGCTTCTTTCTTCGATAAACTGGGGCAGTACTCCAAACTAAATCCCATCAATCACTCCATTACAGCAACAGCTCTGGATGTCTCAAAATACTTTAGGTACTGAGCCCTTTTTGCTATGGATCCGTTATGCAAGTACTCAGGTCGCTATCAAATACTCGTACTCGATTAATGTATTAGTGCGCAACTAAGTTCCCGCAGTTTGTCAATAGATGGCGCCTGTGAACAAAAAAAAGAAAGAGTTTTCTTCATCGCATCGTGACGGGTGATGAAAAATGGATTCATTCCAGCAATCCAAAGAAAAGAAGGTCATAGGGTCTGCCCGGCCATACTCTACGTCGTCGCCTCGGCCGAATATTCACGCTGCGAAGGTTATGCTATGTATTTGGTGGGATCAAGTTGGGGATCGGTATCGAGTTCAATTAATGCGATTGAGCCGAGCACTGCGTGAGAAGTGGCCGCAATACACGGAGAGGCATGAAAAAGTGATTCTACAGCATGACAACGCTCGGCCTCACATTTCCAAACCCGTTAAAACCTACCTGGAAACACTGAAATGGGAAATCCTCCCCCACCCGCCATATTCTCCTGATATTGCGCCGTCCGATCCTCACCTGTTCCGATCGATGGCACACGGTCTAGCTGACCAGCAGCTCCATTTATATGAAGACATCAAACAATGGACTCAGAAGATGAACACTTTTACCTCGACGGTATACGAGATCTACCAGAAAGATGGAAAAAGGTAGTAGCCAGCGATAGGCAATACTTTCAATGACTCACTTGTCACCATTTTTTCAGAATAAAGTTATATTTTCATCAACTTAGTTGCGCACCTAATATTTACCTAATGGTTAATGGTTAATGGTTAATGGTTGTAAAGGGTTAAGGTATGGCCCTTTAGCACTGCGACCATATTGATCTATTGTGCAGCCTATGCTGTATATTGACTGTTAAGTATGCTTATGAATTGTACCAGCTCCTTCTGAGGGAGTGATTGAAGGTCTTCATCTGTAAGCATGAACTTGTTTAAAAACCTTTTCCTTCTATGCGACATACCTAATTTTCTTTGAAGAATTTTTGTTTGAAAATCGTAGTAGTTTTACATTACATGTAAAACGGAGCTAACGCAAAAAGGCTATCGGCCAAGTAGAGTGCCGCATAGTACCACTGCTATGACTACAACTTTGATGTCTAGATTCAAACGTACTCATTTCACTGATTACGTTGCTTATTCAAAAGCAGTTCAAAAGATAAGAGGGCTTGTTAAGGCTCAAGCTTTAAATACTTCAAGCAGTAAAAGTGGAGTAGAAGAAGTGCATTGCGATGATATATTATATTAGGAGAAGCACAGCACTCTCGTGATTAGGCAAAAAAGACGAAAAAATTCGTACGAATTTTCGAAATGTATAAAACTTTCGGTTGGGCACCTGAGTCTGGACACACCCCTATGCATTTACGTGCGTTAATTTGTGGCGAGAAAAGACGAAAACTTCCTTGACGACATTGTAACGGGTGATGAAATGGTGTTGGTGTTTCCAACATGAACCTGAAACTAAGCGTCAAAGTGGCGAATGGAAGGCCACAGCGAGCCACCATACAAAAAATCGCGTTTGGAGATGTCAAAAATCAAGTCGATGCTCCTTTGTTTTGACGATTCCAAGGGAATTGTCGCCAAGGAGCGTTTATTGCATCACATTCGTCGAATTCGCCCTGACTACCGCGAAGAAGGAAGCTGGTGCTTATTGCATGATAATGCGATGCCACTCTTCTGACTAATTTTTTGACTAGAAATCGCATTTTAACCATCCATCACTCACCGTATTCGCCTGTAATGGCTCCCTGTGACTTCTACCTATTCGAAAAATTGCATATGGCCATGAAAGGAAAACTTTTTGCGTCCGTAGAAGCCATCCAAAAGGGCTTGTACTGACATCCTGAAGGACATTCCGATCAGTGACCTGAAACATTCTTTCGAAAAGCCTTTAGATCGCGCAGAAGAGTGTATCGAAGCCAGAGGGGACTATTTTGAATAAATGAGGTTATCAGAAAAAAAGCTTCTGTCGTTTCTATTTGAGCTCAGTCTTGTTTAGTTTGGACTTCACCTTGTAGATTTACCATGAAAAAGTAGAAAAAAGCAGGTGGAATAGTCAAAATGCATTATATTTGAGTACATTTTTATAGGGATCCAGCCAAACCCGAGGTGCCCAATCGATGGTGTAACTTTTTAAATCCTTTTTTCCGTCCTGTGCGATGATCCTTTTGAAAAGGTTATATCAACGAAACGATAGGAAATTAAGGAGGGAGAATTAAGGAAACTACCTCGAAGCTCAAGTCGTTAGCTCTAATGGAAATATGGAAATATGTTAAATTCACGTTCAAACTCGTAAGAGTTAAGCAAAATATTGGACAGTGTAAAGTTGCTAAATTTTTAAGAATTTTGATTTTTTTACTACAGGGTCCGTACGCATCCCCACAAGGTTTCCTACTCACATATGTACATAAAATTATTCTGATAAATTCTTTGCATTGCCGGCATCGCGTGCAATGAATTGGTTAAAAATGTTGCTTTCGGATTTGCAGTAGTAAATAAGTTTCTTTAGCTAAGCAAACACAGCCCCTTGCAGATATCCTCCTTGTCCGCATACAGGTAATACTACAGGTCGCGTACACTGTGTGGTGTGTGTGTGTGTAGTTGCAGATACTTTCATATATGCAAGTGTGCGTGTGTGTGTTGATATGAAAATGCTGTTGTAGAAAAATTAATTAAGACAGAAATTCAGTTGATTTATTCTCAAGCCAAATTGTTAATGAGATGTGGATAAATTATGTATGTCTGCTATACTTGTATATGTATGTGTGTATATATAAGTGTGTGTGCATTAAATCAGTCATTTATTCTAGAGCACTGCTTACACAGTTATACAGTTATGGATGAAAAATTGCATGCAAGTTCCTTGAAACATTTACATCTGTTCAAACTCAATTTTCTATAAATCGGAGTGAGGAAATGTTAGTTTGGACGTAACCGAATTTTTGCAAACTGGCGCACGCTTTTAGGGAAATGTCATTAGCTACACGAGGGTATGTCAATCAATGTCTGAAAATGTGAAGAGATAGTGTTACGAACAACAAATTCCACATCCAAGCGTTTCAAAATGACGCATCCTAATTTCTTGACTTCGATTCACGTTTTGTGGCATTTGCGTATTTTTAGATTTACATAAAGTTGTTTCTTTAACGTGCCTATTCTTTATACGAAATAAAAATCTCGCGTTAGTTTTGTTTGCGGAATAAGACACTGAACGAGTTGAAAGGGAAGGTTAGGAGGGTCTTCAATAAATGCTATCAAATAAAAAACTTTCAAGATTACCGCGTAATTTTAAAAGAGGATAAGAAAGCCATTAGAGATACGAAGCGCAACTCTTGGAAAGAGTACTGCGAATCCATTGAATCCGTAAATGACTCGGCCAGACTTAGCAAGATCCTCTCCAAGGGACATTCATGTAAAACTCTTGTCAAATGAGAGAATGGGGAGTGGGCTGAATCTGTAAGTAAACCTTCAAAAATACTTGTTGATGCCCAATACCCGGAATATTCTATTGCTCCAGCCTGTAACGAAGGCGCGAACCGGCAGGAGCGGTTACCTGCAATTTCCCTCACATCTGTCCTGTCCGTCAACAGAATAAGCTAGGCAATCGATAGCTTCTCCCCTTTCAAATCTCCAGGTATCGATGGTATCATACCACTGATGCTTCAGAAGACTACAACCAATCACCAATCGTCCTTCATAACATCTTTTTGTCATGTATCTCGTTGAACCACGTTCCTGCTAGCAGGGAAGAAAGCCAAGGTGGTCTTTATTCCCAAAGCAGGAAGGAGGGGCCATGCCTTAGTCACGGACTTGAGACCCACAAGTCTTACCTATTTTATTCTGAAGGTGTTCGAGAGAGTGCTCAATTATCACATTCAAAAGCACTTTGGAACCTCCAAGCTCAAAGCGCTTACCTGAAAGGGAAATCTACCGAGATACCTCATGTAAGGTAGTAGGGACTGTAGAGAAATCTCTGAAGGGAAAACAATTCACTTTGGCAGCAATTAAACATAGAGGTCGCCTTTAACAATGTTACGGCTGAGTCAATTGTCACTGCATTAAATAGGCTAAGTGTAGGCTACCTCTAGATCTCGTCCTTGCTTGGTTGTAGGGAAATAAATGCTGAGGCAGGAGCGGCTAGAATCACTAGGTTTGTACATGGGGATACACCGCAGGGTGGCGTCCTTGCGCCTCTCTTATCGCTAGTAGCTATTGGCAATTAGAGAGAGTGCAAAGAACTGCATGTGTGGGCATCACTGGGGCATGTAGAACAAGTCCCTCCACTGCCCTCAACGTCATTCTGCACTTACTTCCCGTGGATCTTCAAGTTAAATCCATTGCTGCTCAGAGCGTTATTAGGTTGAAGGAGGTTGACATCTGGAAGCAACTACCTGTAGGACATGGTAGCATCTTAAAGCAGATCTCCCCTTCCTTCTTTGTACTTCGCGCAGATCTCTCCATCCGCCAACTGGGTTTTGAGGGTTGTGCTAGGACTATCTTTCCGAGCAGGCAAGATTAAAAGAAGGACATAGGTACCTCTGTTTTCACTGACGGATCCAAGATGGAAACTGGTGTCTGCCAATATTTTAGTCCGCTTTAAACTGCCGGAAACGAGTAGCGATTTTCATGCAGAGATCTTCGCGATCCTGCAGGCATGTAAAATGCTTAGGGATCGTTGTTGGGAGGGAGACATTCATATTTTTTCCGATAGTCAACCTACGATCAAGGCTCTGTCGTCGCCGTATTGCAGCTCTATTCTGGTTTACTTCTGTAAGGAGGAACTCAAACGTTTCGAACGTGCAGAAAACATTTCATTTATCTGGGTTCCTGGGCACAGGAATATAGAGAGAAATGAAATTGCCGATGAGCTTGCCAGGAATGCGTCGACAGAACCGGTTTCAGTTGTCTCCTTCTTAGACATTGGTGTCTTGACCGTTGCTAAAGGGAAACTGCAAAATGTCTTTCTCACAAAAGGCGCAAGACAGATGGAGGTCTGTCTCATCGTGTGATATTTCAAAAGCACTATGGACTCAATACAACAGGAACAGAACATTTAAGGTGATGGGTATTCCCTGCCATTAAATTTCCAAACGCATTGCGGTGTTCACTGGTCACTGGGTGATCGGAATTCATGCGGAGAAGCTTGGAATTCCGTACAACACCTATTGCAGAAGCTGTGGGAACCCTGCAGATAGAGTGCTCAACAGCCTCTTTCTCTGTAAATGTCCAGCTCTGGCTTGAGAAAATACTCCCGCCGAGATACCTTTTCTATCCTCCACTAAATCAACAGCGCTAGATGGCTGTTGATTAGGCAGAGTCGATGTGTGGGGAGGCAAAAAAATCGCCCATTGCTCTGTGAAAATCATATTCTAGGGATCAAAATAAGAAACTTTGCTATCGTTCCTACCTCTAAAACGAATTCTGATGTCCCCCGATTTTCACAGAGCAATGAGCGATTTTTAAATCGACCCGCCCTACTGTAGATGGTTTTCTCTTGCTTAATTTTTTTTACTTTAAGTATACCTGTGGTACTCTTGCCATCAACATTACTAAAGTTTCTTCCAGTCGAGGTTCTGTAGCAAAATAGTTTTACCTAAGAATTTAGACATGTTCTTGGTGGACATTTAAACGATATCATGTCGTGTCCCATATAAATAATTCCTAGGAGCCATATTTTGAATAAAAGTAGTGAAACCTGAGAGGTTCTAAATTTTTGCATATTTTATTTTAAAACAACGTCTAGGCGCGTATATTCGCAGACACTTTACATAGAAATATTACACACTAAGTTTGCTATTGACAGATGCCTTTAGCATTGCTTTTTGCTTAAGAAATTCAAGCATCAAAAGAGTGATAGTCAAAAGGAGTGCAGTACTGCTTGTGTGAATGCAACAACAATGCAACACCAATGCACTTAATGCACACAACTCACTTCAAAAGCCATAAATACAACTAATTTAATAAATGAATAGAAGAGAAGAAAATGAAGAGCGGAGAACGGAGAACGGAGACCGTAGAAGAAATTCGCTTTCTTTTGAAAATAAAGTACGCATAACAAAAACTCAAAGCGTTAATACATTTATGCATGTGAAATCGAGTTTGTGCGAAATTATGCCAATTTTTGTGGTATACAAATTGAATTATGTTGGCAACTGCATAGGCGAAAAGTCGCTCATACGCCATGGTGCGCCATGACATGGGGGGCGATATGATGTTTGAATGCAGCAGAATGGCAGTTTAGGCAAACAATGTGAATATTAAGCTTCAAGTGCAGGCAGTGAGGAAAACCTGGAACTTTAGATTCAAAATACGAAAACGAAAAAAAACTATGCCACCACAACAGTTTGACCAATTTTGACTACTCACTTTTCATACTTTCAGTTTTTATTGATTTTCTATACAAATGTCGTTAGTTTCACATCTCTGATATGCCTTCACATCAATCTACTGTTATCACTGCGAGAATGCTATACAAATACACAGCTGTTGTTATTGCTACAAAATCGGTAACAAACCTTTAGCATCATCAAAAGACGACCCTTGCTCTTAAGCCGTTCTTGTCATGTCTCTAGAGTCAAGTCTCTCTCCCATGAAAATCTGCAAAGCATATTCACCTACTATTCATTACGTACAGACAGATAGATTATTTCGAGGTTTGCACTTCGACCTTATGGTCTTTTGTGTCCCCCCCCCTTTTTTTTGGTCGGGACAGACTAGCAAGTACAGCACTCGGACACAATTAAATCCATTGTACTGCACTCGGATTCCATTTTTAGTTTTCTTTAAATATAACAGACCTCCGAAGAAATCTGAGTAGATATTGTGGTGTCAAGGAGCCCAGATGGTCACTTCCCAAAACATCAGTGCCAAAGACCTCAAGCCTAATTCGAGCGAAGGCGGGCCAGATGCACAGGAAGTGGTCCGCCGTCTCATCCTCCTCTCCACATGCTGGACAGAGTGCACTGTCTGAGGTGCCCACCTTTTCCATGTGCTTTGCCTATAGAAAGTGGTCCGACATCAGTCCAACCAGCCTCCTACATTGTCCTCTACTCATCACAGTACCTTATCAAGACCCAGTTCCCTTATTAAATTCAAGACAGAGCTGGGTAGTATCGTATCCGCCTTTTTTCTGGCAGCAATTGGCTGAGTACTACAGCGCTGCGTTCAAGAAAAAGCAGTATCCTAGGATTTATTGCAGAAACGACAAGAATCAGTGGACCATATTCCGATCATGTGCAGATTACTTTGCGGTCTGCAGTGGCCTGTGGCAATGCCCGTGAGCATTCTCAGATTTATGGGTTTTTTAAACCTCTTTTAGTTGAACCCTCCCAATAAGGATTTCTGCTGGCGTAGCCCCACAGTTTGGTGCCAACAAACCGAGCGAAGGCTGGACAGACGCACACAAGGTGATCCGCCATCTCATCCTCCTCTCCACATGTTGGGCAGAGTTCACTGTCTGAGATGCTTACCTTTTCCAAGTGCTTTGCCCATAGAAAGTGGCCCGTCATCGGTCCAAACAGACTTCTACATTCCCCTCATCTTAGCGACAGGAGGAACTGCGACAGTCGGTCCGACATGATAGGTAACATCGGTTTAGTCCATCTGCAGCCTCCATCAGGATATTATGTCTAACGACATAGCTCAGCCTGGATTTACAGGACTCGAGTACTCTTGAAGTGGTTGAAGTGGGGCTGTCTAAGGCCATGAGCGCAGCCTGGCTGTCGCTGCAGACGCATATAGATCTGCCTCTCCAACAAAGTTCATCGCTTCTTGAACAGCATACACCTCCGCTTGAAACACAGATGCATGCACTCCAAGAGCAAAGAGCAGTTTTGTCACGCTGGATTCCACATAGACCCCAGAGTCGGAGCCGTGCTCGGTGTTGGAGCCATTCGAGAAAATGCAACTGCACTCCTAAGGTTCTCCTTGATGATGTGTTGGCCATAGCAAGAAGGGGCTCGAGTCCTATTAATGATGAGACTGCAGCCTCTCTTGCCAATGCGTCCGCTACTTTGTTTCCAGTTATACCCTTGTGTCCTAAGACCCAAATTAGCTGGATGCGATTGTGGATTCCTATTAGATTCAGTTTCTCGATACACTCAAGAACCAGTGAGAACTTAATCTCACAGGTTGATAGAGTTTTGAGTGCTGCCGGACTGTCGCTCAGAATGACCTGACTGTTCGCTCATTCCGCAAATAGACAGATGGGATAGATCGCCACTTGGAAGATGCTTGGAACACTGCCCATCGGCGCAGAGTACTTGGTTCTGGGGCCATATACTCCAGCGCCTATGTCTTCTGGGTGCTTCGAGCCATCTGTGTACATCAGGGCACTCTCCTGGAATTTCCTTTCAAATGCAGGTCTACTCCAGTTTCATTTATCGTCTAGTTCAAAGTTCAATTCTGAGCTTCTATTCGAATGGATAAATTTAGTGATATCATCTCTGAGTTGCTGGGTAAGTCGGAGTTGCAGCCTCAGCAATTCCATGTTTTTAAATAAAATTTTTCGTCCCCCTTAATTTTTCTTCTTCCGAAGCCTCCTCTGGTAATATTCAACAAGGTACACTTGGCTGAATGACTACGTGAAGTGGTGTCAGCTCAAGCATCAGCTCCATCGTGGCTGTAGGGCAGATCCGCATCGCCCCTGTGATGCACACGCATGCGCAGCGCTCAAGCTGTCAAGCCGTCAAGAGAGTGGCTCTCAATACCCAAGCTACCGCTCCATATGTTATCATTGGTATCATTATCCTGATGCACATCCATCTGAGGATTCTTGGGCTACCGCCGCAGGATTTCCCTGCTAGTCCTTTGCATATCAAAGAGCCTTTGTTGCTTTGGACAAGGTTGCGTCAGCATGTCTCTTCCAGCAAAGCTTGGCTTACAGCACAAGGTCAAGATACTTAACTTCACTATGCAGTCATTCCATATGAATTGGAGTGAAGCAATGTTGTCTTTTTCCGGAAAAATGTTTGTAGGTTAAAATGTCTCATGTCTCGTTTTCTTCACGTTGTCTCGTGGAAGATTAGTATTGCGCAAGTTCTTAACTGACCCAATAAACCATTAAACGTAGCTGTAAAATAGGAAGTATGTCTTCTTTAAATTTCCCTACAGCTGAATAGCTAAATTTTTGGTATCCCCTACGGCACCAAAATTTTTTTTTTTTTTTTTTTTTTCATTTCATATTATCTGTTAATACTCCTAATTGAAGCCTTTCAGACTACATCTCGGAGAGTATCTTACTTTCAAGGTAATTTTTCAGTATTTTTATTAATTATGGGTTACCCGAAAAAGTTTTGGGAATATGCAATAAAATTTTGAAAATTAAATGTAGCGCCTTGTAAGAAAATAGTTCGTCGAAAAAATTATGTAGATCATCAAACTAAAATAGTTTCTAGCTTCTAATCTCTGTAACGATATAGGATTTGATTGAAAAATAATAAGCCTTATTTTTTTAAGCAGTTTTATTAAACCTTTTGGCTTATACAAGTAATATTCTTCAAAATAGGGCCCATGAGCGTCAATACACCGCTGGTAGCGGTCCTTCCACTGCAGGTAACATTTTTTAAACTCATCCGCCGGAATCGCGTTCAATTCGGCTGTCACAGTTTTTTGGATCGCCTCAGGCGCGGGAACAAGAAGAAGTCCGGAGGGGAAAGGTCTGGGCTGTAGAGAGGGTGGGGAAGCACCGGAACCCCCATCTTGGCCAATGCAGAGGTGCAGAGGAAGGCGGTGCGCCGGCGTCGTCGAAGGCCTTCCAGATCGCTGTTTGTCTTCGATGCCCTCCCGGCCTTCCTTGAACGACTTGTGCCACCGTTTTACCTGGGCACTGGACAGAGATTGGTCCCCGTAAGCCTCCTTGAGTAGCCCAATGGTTTTGGTACTCGTTTTGTTTAGCTTTACGCACCGGTTTCTAGTGGAAGGGGAAAGTCCAACGACCATTTTCCCCCACCAGCCGATTCGGTTGATCGCTTGGCAGACGCTCCGCGCGGGAAGGCTCATTACTTTTCAATCAAACCCTGTTATTCATTTACGCAAATCAAAACAGAAAATTTTAACTTTTAGTATATCTATAAAATTTGAGTGCCTCTTCTAAGGAACCAATTTGATTAATGGCACCTATTTTGCCGCCGTAGCCGAATGGGTTGGTGCGTGACTACCATTGGGGATTCAGAGAGAACTTATGTTCAAATCTCGGTGATAGACCATAATGATGAAAAAGTTTTTTCTAATAGCGGTCGCCCCTCGGAAGGCAACGGCAAACCTCCGAGTGTATTTCGGCCATGAAAAAGCTCCTCATAAAAAAAAATATCTGCCGTTCGGAATCGGCTTGAAAGTGTAAGTCCCTCCATTTGTGGAACAACATCAACACGCACACCACAAATAGGAGGAGGAGCTCGGCCAAACACCCAAAAAGGGTGTACGAGCCATTTCCGTCAGTTGGCGCATGAATTCAGCCCATGTGCAAAATCTGAGCGAAATCGAAAGCCGTGGCCTGAAGACGAAGTCTGTTACATTTAATTGGGAATGGCTGTTTGATATACTCGTAATTTAAGAATTGATCTTATTTGTAACATTCGTTCGTTTTGCTAGTCAACTATTACTATAGTTTCTGCTTGTAAATATGTACGGCGCATATTCAGTGTGTGCAATGTGCTTTTCTTCTTAGATTAACTTTTCGATTCAACGCCTTTTACTGCTGCATAAATGCATAAATAATTTATTCAACTAATTTATCTGCTTAACAGCACATAAAAAGGATGAAAATACTCGTCACACTATCTAGCCCACGTTTAGTTGTAAGTACACGCAGTTGCACACGAACCCTGGTCCCCCCTACAACTAATCAAGTATTCACCCTACTCATCTCAGTCTATGTAATCCATCCTTTACTCCTTCTCCGCCCTACACTTCATTTTTCCAATTAAATCGCTTTATTTAGTATGTATTGCGATAATTTCAAAGAGATGGACGTCATTCTCGTCTGGGACCTTCAACTCACCACTTCACCCACTTCCGTCGCTATAGTTTCTGCTGAGGTTGCTTGCAAGTGGTGGCGTTGGTTACTATTTTGGGGCGACTTGCAAACAAATTGTTTGCATTAATTTACATTTTCATTCATGATGTTTATGCAGCAGGTTAGTTAGACTAAAAACATTGAAAAACAGTGAAGCCTGTAAAGTTAAACACTGATATTATTAGAATTTGGGCACACGCACAAACAGCACAAAATGGGCTACACCAAAAAAAAAAGCATAAATTGAGTACAGATAAAAAAGTTCCGCTGGTGGCTTAGGTGGATATACTGAGCTAAATCAACTTCATGGTTCTCTATGTTGATCTTGCAAAATAGCCTTGAAATAGTGAAAAAAAAGTTTATTTTGCAGTTAATCGTTATATTTCAGCAGACCAACATGGCTTCATGGAAGATAGAGCTACTGTTTGAAATCTTGCAGTGTTCTCTGAATATTGTATATCATCGTTTAAAAAGAACTCAAGTTGACACTTTTCACACAGACTTTTCAAAAGCATTTGATAAGGTTCATCACAGGGTTTTAATTTCCAAATTGAGCGCTATAGGATTCCATTCCACTCTTTTAAAATGGATTAAATCCTATCTCTCCTCTCGGAAATGTCGTTAATGTTGATGGAGCGTCATCTATTTCTTTTATCGCCTCCTCTGGTGTACCTCTGGGAAGTAAACTGGGTCCCCTACTTTTTATCATTTTTGTTAATGACATTTCTAGTTGTTTTAATAACGCAAATTTTCTCTTCTATGCCGAAGATTTGAAGATATACTCGGAAAAAGACTACGGGTTAAGAGTTTCTCATCAAACTGTTCGAAAAGCGTTGCAAAAACACAAATATTCTTCAAGAGTGGTTAGGAAAACCCCCTGATATCGGCACAAAACGTTGATAAAAGATTGCGATTTGCCACCGAGCACATATCACTTCCCACAGAGTACTGGGATGACGTTATTTTCTCAGATGAGACGAAAATGATGCTCTACTACCATGATGGACCCCAAAAAGTTTGGCGTAAGCCTCACACAGCACTACAAAACAAAAATATTATCCCTATAGTAAAGTTTGGAAAACTGTCAGTAATGGTTTGGAGTTGTATATCAACAAAGGGAGTGGGTGAAATCAAAATTTAGACGAAATAATGACCAAAGAAGTATATCTTGATATTTTAAAAAACGAATTGACTTCCAGTTTTAGAAAATTCAACTTTGTTGACCCGGAAAATTCGAACAAATTTAAATACAAATACTATCAAGGTAATGATCCCAAACATAAATCTTATTTATGTAGCTCCTGGTTACTTTACAACTGCACCAAAGTTATTGATACTCCCGCCCAAAGTCCCGACATTAACCCAATCGAAAATTTGTGGGTTCATTTAAAAAGAAAAGTAGGAAAAAGATCGCCAACTAATAAAACTGAATTAATAAGATTCATCAAAGAAGAGTGGGAAAAATACGATTGGAATATGATATTACAAAACTAAATAAATCAATGCGATGTCGTCTTCAATCGGTAATTGATGCCCCAGGAGGACATACAAAATATTAACCACGAAAGACCGAAAATTCCACCACACTTGATTTTCAACAAACTGTGCAAACACTTTTTAGACAGCAGAGAAATTGAACTGTTTTTATATTTTAGTATATATTAGCATATTATTATCGCCTTAGAAGTTTTTTTTTTATTTAATATATTGGAAAACATGTTTTTGTAAAATATTGTTAAAAAAACATAATTAAATTAAATTATTTCAATTAATTATTATTATTATTATTATTTATTAAAATATAATGAATAAGTTCGTGCGGTTTTTTTTCGAAATTTGAAACTTTATTGACGTAAAATGGTTACAAATTTAATATTCAAAATATTGTCCATCGCTTACTACTACTTTTCCCCATCTTTCTGGCAATTCACGGATTCCCTTTGTGAAAAATTCGGTCGGTTTTGCCGCAATCCACGAATCGATCCATTTTTTGACTTCATCGTAATTACGGAAGTGCTGGTCAGCCAGGCCATGTTGCATCGATCGGAAGAGATAGTAATCGGATGGCGCAAGGTCTGGACTATACGGCGGGTGGGGTAGGACATCCCATTTGAGCGTTTCTAAGTATGTTTTGACCACTTGTGCAACATGTGGCCGAGCATTGTCATGTTGCAAAATAACTTTGTCGTGTCTATCGGCGTATTGCGGCCGTTTTTCTCGCAGTGCTCGGCTCAAACGCATCAATTGTCGTCGGTAGACATCCCCCGTAATCGTTTCATTCGGTTTCAGTAGCTCATAATACACAACACCCAGCTGGTCCCACCAGATACACAGCATAACCTTCAGGCCATGAATATTCTGCGCCGACGTCGATGTTGAAGCATGACCAGGGTATCCATACGTTGCCCGACGTTTTGGATTGTCGTAATGGACCCACTTTTCATCGCCAGTCACAATTCGATGCAAAAAACCCTTTCTTTTGTGCCGTTGAAGCAGTTGTTCGCATGCCATAAAACGGCGTTCAACGTCTCTTGGCTTCAATTCATACGGCACCCAATGGCCTACCTTTCGGATCATTCCCATGGCTTTTAAACGTTTGGAAATGGTTGATTGATCAACTCCCAAAGTTTTTGCAACCTCTTCTTGCGTTTGAGCCGGATCTTGATCGAGCAATTCCTCCAATTCGGTATCCATGAACTTTGGCGGCGCACCCTCGCGTTCTTCGTCTTCCAAGCCAAAATCACCACTTTTAAAGCGTGCAAACCACTTCTGGCACGTTCGCTCAGATAGAGCATGCTCACCATAAACTTCCACCAAGATACGATGACTTTCGGCTGCTTTTTTCTTCATATTAAAATAATGAAGAAGAATTCCCCGCAAAAACACATTATTTGGCACGAAATTCGACATTTTCAAGTGTGGTAAAAATATTGTTGTTTACGCTTCAAATAAAAAACTTATACTGACGTTTGTGCCTTACGACAGTAGCTCTCCAATGAATGTTTGGAAATGTGGATCGATGGAATAATAATCAAGTTACGCCATCTGTTGTAAAACCGCACGAACTTATTCATAGTCCTATTAGATTAATCTAAGATAAAAGCTCTAGCTACCAGGGCTATCGGCTAGTCAAGTGATAGTAAATGTAATTAAATAAAGATTATAAGACTAAATAAGTTGAAATATGTTTATAGCTTTAAGAAAATTTGACATTTTTATTAAATTTTTTCTTCAGAAGAGATGGAGAGAATGTTGATTGGATCTGCGTTATCCAGTGTTGTGGTGCGTAAGGCGGAGATAGATGGACAATGTAGGAGAATGTGGCGTACGGTTAAGCGGTTCGCGTTGCAAAAGTTACACATTGGCGGTGGACTCTTTGTTAAATGGTATTGGTGTGTTAAAAGAGTATGTCCTAGCCTTAAACGTACAAAGCATCGGTTCATCCAAGTAGTAGTCGAAGTTGGCAGTATGGTAGCGGAACCGTGTGGATTTACTTCTTTGTATTCATGCTGGTAGATATACCAATTGGAACCCAGCTGAGACTTTAAAGCTCTGGAGTATATGGTTTTAATTGATGTTGTACTAAATGGGTTATAAAAGTGCAAACATGATTTTAAGGCAAGATTTGCGGCATAGTCAGCATGATGATTGCCGAGTATGCCCGAATGTCCAGGTATCCACATTAGTTTTGTGTTTGACGTTTTTTTAATTAACAATTGTTGCATGTGATATATTGGGCCTACATCCATTCGAATGTTTCTTGCAGCATTGAACACTGATTGGCTATCAGTGCATATTAAAACCTTTTGTCTAATCTTTACAAGATTTAATGCTGAAATTATGCCCTGTAATTCAGCTTCAAAGATATTGGCGTCCTGCGGTAGAAAGGGTTTGCCCAGCTTCATTTGTAACAGCAAATGCGATGCCATTGACTTGCTTGGTACCATCAGTGAAAAGGAGATTCCAACCACTTCGTTTCAGAGGGCGCACTATGCTCCAGAAAATTTGCTGATATGTTGTGTTGTTCGTGCACTGTTTACGTAAATAGCATAAGTCTTCGATAAAGCTTTCAGAGTTTAGAGCCCAGGGTGGTAGCTTGGTTTGAGGTATTCTCATTGGAGATATCTTCAAGTTTAAATTATCGGCGAGCTCTTTTACCTCGCATAATGTTGATTTATGTGAAAGTGGTCTTCTTCTTTTATTCAGTAAACGAATTTGAAGGTGAAGAATATGAGTGGAATCGCAGAATAATTTGTATATTATGCGACTTCTGAGATATTTCGTGCGATCTTCAAGTGATTGAAAACCACCTTCCTTTAGCATATTTATAGTAGGTGTTGTCCTAAAAGCACGTAAACTTCTCCGAACTGCAGCATGAAATGGTGCTTTGATTTTATTAATAGTAGACTTACTACATTTTCCATATATTTGCAGACCATAGTCAATCTTTTATTGTATAATTAGTTTAGTTGCGGTAAGTAGTGTATTTGTATGTATACAACTTTTTTTTGATGACAAATATTTTACAATATTCAATCTGGTAGCTAGATCACTTCTTAATTTAATACAGTGATGCTTAAAACTATGTTTATTATCAAAAATAACACCTAGTATTTTCATAAACTTAACATTGGTTATGGTGTTATTTCAATTAAAATCCAATGCCTCTTTTGATTTTTTATTTTTTTATTTTCATATGCAAAGATTTCTTTGACAAACTGTAAATTAGATTTAAATATAAGCAAGTGTTTTTATATTTCTTATTCTAAATCTTGTTCTCCTATACCCACTTCCTGCCACATTTGTGGTTCTAGTTTATACCATAAAATCGAAGTGAAATTATTGATCTTGGTGCGGTATTCGATTCTAAATTCTCTTTTCAAAGACATTTAAATTACACCACCTCAAAGTCTTACTCCGTACTTTTATTTATTCGATGCTTTAGTTCGGAATTTGTTGATCCTTATACTCGAAAATTGTTATATACGAGTACGTCTCCGGTGCTTTGGAAGCTGAAATACGCTGTCTTTATTTGGAGACCATATTATGCTTGTCACATTAGTAGGCTTGAACGTGTCCAGAAAGCTTTTGTGCGTTATGCTTTGCGTTCTTTAAATTTCACTGATCCAATTCCATCCTTTAAAAGTCAGTGCTTGCTCATAAATCTGAAATCACTAGATATTCCAAGGACTATTACCTCCATAACTTTCCTTTTCGATTTAATAAATGAGACTATTGAGCCCCATTGCTACTCGAGAAAGTAAATTTCAATGTTCTTCAGCGAAGCTTACGGAATCATGATTTTTTCTGGTTAGGGATGGTAAGAACTAATTATGCTTACAATGCTCCGATTTCTCTCCTCTGGGAGATTTTAATTCGCTTAATCATACTGGCCTTTTACTGGGATTTTTCTTCCAGAAAGAACCACTTCAAACTGGTACTAAATGAATTGTTGAACTAAATTCTTAGTATTATCTAATAATTTTCCTCTGTCAATTATAAGAAATGCTATCTTTTTCTTTCACTTATTACAATTGAAACTAGTTAATTATAAGTTTAATTTTACTTTAATTAAATTATTTAGCAATAATCTGTTTTCATAGTCTGTAAGAAGTACTGTATTTTTTAGACTATTAATTGAATAAATATATAAATTATATCACAACATGGATTCATATCGGGCAGTGCCCGGTTAAGACACTCGACCCTAAGAAGAGTAGCGGCCTTATTATCTCCATGGCACTGCGCAACTCACACCCAGCTTTCGCTAAACTAAGTCAAGTTCCACCAATTTAAAAAGCAGACCATAAGCAAGAACGATTTAGTTGAGGATTTAGCCATCTGTAGCTAAATTGTGAGACTACTTCTGACTGCTACGTCATAGGGGAGTTGACAGCACAACTCATTCCGAATGTATTCTTATGTTGCTCACACTCACCGACGTAAACGTACGCCCGTATCAGCTGACACGATTAAACTAATGAGAGCTACATGTATGTAAATTAATTCTCACCACCGTTCCGTTCCGTAGTATCGCAGATGGTTGTTTCGTCGTGTCAGCGGGATACGGGCGTATGGGCGTACGTTTATGTTGGTGAATGTGAGCACCATTAAGCTCTTCTAATCAGTCGTTCTTCATAGCGCAACGAAGTGACATAGGAAGTGGCTGTATTGATTTTTTCGTATACGACCAACACAATCTTAGTTTATTTTTGTTAGAATGTAATGGAGCCTAAGTTACGCGAGCCTCACAAGGCAGCTGAAGCTCTTCGACTGCAAGGGGTGGTAGTTGAGCTATGAAGACGGCGTTCGACAGTCGGGAGTTTAAAAGGATGGTAAAAAACGAGTTTGGTTTAATGTGTGCCGATATGCTATCCGCTATACTATGGCTATTTAATAATCTTCGTCCTTTCTTAGCCATTGATACGAGTTATTTAAACAATTAAATTAATGGGAAGTATGTGCCATTGGAAGCTAGAACTTTACTCCACCTTTCAGACAGCATACGGATTCCTTCGACGAAATATATATAATTGGCGCGTACACTCTTTTTGGGTATTTGGCCGAGCTCCTCCTCCTATTTGTGGTGTGCGTCTTGATGTTGTTCCTCCGACGAAATATTCGAGTTAATTTGACTTGATCCATTTATTGAACCAGTTTGCGATGTTCTCGTAAAAAGTGATCCGCTTCCAATAAGGGCTGTCTGCATTGATCGGAATAGTTGGTAATCCGAAAGTGAAAAGTCTGGGATATACGGTGGGTGGGGCAAGATTTCCCAATTCAGTTCCTCTAAATATTTCTGAACCAATTTACCAACGTGTGGCCTGGCGATGTCATGCAGCAAAATCAATTTGTCATGTCTACCGCCCCATTTCGGGCGCTTTTCTTTAGGACTCGATTCAAACCCATTAGCCGAAGTGGGTAACGATCGCCGTTGAAGGTTTCAGATAATTTAAGGATCTCATAATGCAAGTTGGAGTAAAAGGGTTTCCGTGTAATTATCATATTAACGGAGGCGTAAGGGAGGTAAGGCAAGGTTGTCCCCTATCGCTCCTTATCTTCGCCATCGCCCTAGATGAGGTCATGAGACAATTGACTCAGCACGTTATAGGCAACGAATAGAGTTTCACCAAACATCTTGAAGACGTGGACTTTGCCGATGACATCTGCTTCCACACTCACAAACGCACTGACATGCAAGCGAAGGCGGACAGGCTAGTCACGCTGGCACGCACTTTCGGACCGGAGGTTCACATCGCCATGACGAAGGCTATGAGGGTAAGCACAATAACGCAAGACATATAATGGTTGACGATTGACCGGTCGATTTTGTCGAAAGCGTCTGCTATCTCGGCTGCACTATCACGGCAGACGGCGCAGCAGATGAAGTAGTCAAGTCCTGGCTAAGCAAAGCAAGGGCGACGTTCGGGCGAATGCATACAGCATTGGCGAGTTCGCAAATCTCCAGGTGCATGAAACTGCGAATATTCAACTCATGTGTGAAGTCGGTCTCCAACACCATCACCAATCTGTAGAATATCTGTCCAAACACCATCAGCAACTACGTGATGTGGAGAACAACGAATGTCCTCAAAGCCCATCTTATAGCAAATCAAACGCAAAAAGTGGCAATGGATAGGTCGCACGCTTAGAAAACCACCAGACAGCATCACGAAAATCGCACTGGACTTTAATCAGCAAAGGAGCAGAGGTCGCAGTCGGCCAAAGAATAGTTGGCGAGAGTCGGCGTTGCGCGAGCTCACAGCTGCCGACTTCACATGGAACGGAGCAAAAACAACAGCCCAGAAACGTGTACGATGGAAGAGTCTACTCGGTGTCCTATGCTCCCGAGAGGAGTGTACAAGAAAAAAACAAATTTACATTTCGTAGACAAACAAATATAAAAAGAACTGCAAAGCAAATTAGTAGTAAGGTGGTTAAGCACTTTTTTTTCGTATGCTGCAGAGGACTTACAAGGATAAGCCATTTCACAAATATTTTTATTACTTTGATATTTAGCAAGCTTTATTTGCACAAACTATAATAAAAGCGATAAAAGTTTTAATAAATGTAGCGATCTAATTATTCTTCTTTCATGGCGTTACAACGCGGAGTGCGTCAAAGCTTCCTTCAAAATGCCCTTCCAAAGCGATCTATCTTGAGCTGCTGCTTCGTAGTTACGTATTCCCAACTTCTTAAGATCGTGTTCCACTGCATCTATCTAAAGGTTCCTCAGTATATCTTTGGCCTTCAAGCCCATTAGCTTTCCTGTCGAGGCTTTGTTCACGGTACAGTCAGCAGGCATACGGATCACATGACCTAGCCATCTGATGCGCTGCGCTTTAATAAAACGTACAGCTGTCTGGTTCTGAGTTAGATCGTTCAATTCAGAGTTCAATCGTTGCAATCCAATCTTATTGGGCCACATATCTTCCTTAAAATTGTTCCTTCCATGCTGGCCATCTGCGCGCAGTCATCAACCTTAAGAGTCCATACCTCAGAATCTTGCGTTAGAATTGGTCGAATAAGGGTCGTGTACATAGTTAACTTTGTAGCTTTAGACAAAAGTCGGGACTTGAACAAGTTGAGGTGGGCGTAATACGCTTTGTTGACGGCGTTGATGCGATCCCTGACTGCGGAAGTTGAATCACCACTACATGCGGCCTCGGTAGTCTAGCGTAAATGCACTAACCTGCCATCCCAGAGGTTGCGGGTTCGAGTCCCACGTACAGCACGGTCCTTACACTTTTCCAAATTTACCTACTTTCTAGTTTCTACAAAAAAAAAATCATTCTCAACCCCAAAAACCTTATCCTTCCAATCCTTATTATTATTAAATTAGCGCAATACTTGGATTATGGCTCCTAAAACAAGCAAAAACAAATAGCTACACCTTGCATCAGTAACACCAGCAAGCGGGCAATCAAGGTAATAGCGCAGGCATACCAAATTTGGCGAAGTCTTCAACCATCTGTGCGATTCTGCCAGCATCAAATTGAATATGACTGTTGATAAGGCATCACTTTGTTTTACACCTGATTCAATAGAGAACAACTCAGTGAGCTTCCCTTGAATGATCACTTGTGCTTGTGTATTTGTGAGCGTCGTTGCTCTAACAAGATTTATTAGTTTGGCAAGTATTACAAGATCTTATCTTGCTGGATCTTATCTCTTTTAGCACTGTCGAAGGCTTGTTTGTAATCAACGAACAACCAGTGAACATCTAGCCCGTATTCATAGTGTTTTTCAAACATTTGGCTAAGAACAAAACATGGATCCATTGTAGACTTGCCTCTATGAAATCCACATTCTTAGTCTTCAATTATTCTTTCTGCATATTCGTTCATAGAGATCATTTGTGTAGAGCTTATAGGCCGTATGAAGCAGTAAGATACCACCAGAGGTGAACCTGGAGGACGTAGCGCCCATGGCATCGAAAAAATTGCGGATGTTAATTTACTGGTCTTGACCTTCTGCGTTCTGCCACCAAGTCCGTCCGTCGCCAAAACTAATTCTAATATCGTCCAGTATTTTAACCATTGTTGGTTTCATTTCATATTTCCTTGTACCTTGTCGCCACTTTCTAGGATTTCCTGGTATGTTTGGAATATATCATCGTTTTCAGATAAGCAAATATTTATTTTAGGCTGAAATATTGTCGTTTGGTTTTTAATTTTCCGATAAAACTAAGCGGCGTTACACTTTACCAAGCGATTTATTTAGTTAAATATTTTTCCAAGTGTTATAAACTGTTCATCATTTTAGCTTCAACTTTTATACAATCTTACGAATTTCCATTATAAAAGTATTTGCATTTAAGAGAATTGAAAAGAAAAAAGTTTTCTATAAACATAACTCAGTCTAAGTTAGTGCACATCTACATATGCACATCCGCATTTCTCATGAACTCGCTTTTCCATATACGCACAGAAGCAAACACTTGCTCGCGTCATATCGCAGAGGAAAGGAAATGCGCGTGTGTGGGTTATACACACAACATACAGCTTTTATGGCTGCGTCTTTGTTAATGACTTTTAAATTGTGTCGACATAGAAACGTAAAATAAACAATAAATGAATGAGACATTCGCTTCCTTCTCCATGAATATGACCGAACTACGAGCACATTGAAGAAATACATGCACAAATGGAATCAATATACGTATATAAGTAAAAGCAAGTATACACACGCGTATGCATGGAAAATCATTTGTGACTTATTTAGATTAAAACTGTTTATTTGAATATGGAAATACCGGGGACTAATTGCCAAACAAATTCTTCTACAAAATAATCGAGTAAACAATTCGAAAACTTGCGTCGAACGCCGCATAAAAATATACATCTCCTTTTAGAATATATAAACGGACTTGCCGCAAACATTTTCCCACAGTGCCATATGGCTCCACCACCACAAGAACCACACGAACCGCAATGCCGCAAACACTCTGTGACCACTTAAATTTTTAATGCTTAAACAGCAAAGTAAATTCACGCCCGAGATTTAAAAATCAATAAAGTCCGAATGCGCGTATCTGCAAAAAAAAAAAACAATCAGCTAAAAGTCAACACTGATGTGCGTGACAGGCAAACTGACTGTGATTGCAGCCATTCGACGGGTTAGAAATTTATTGTGGTTCTGGCACTTCAATGGTTTATCTGGTGTCTTGCGGCCAACAATAGCGTGCGCGTCTTCTTTTATTAATGAAATGTCTATTTATTTTCTCTTCTTCTACATTTTTCTGCATTCTTTGATGTTTTTTTTTTCAGGAATTATTAAGCCCCGCAAGCCGCAAGCGCAACAAACCAACTCAATCACACATGAAAATATTGTAGTTAGACCAACATTTGAGAAAATTGGCAGTTAAAGCATACAGCTGTGACGTAGCATTTATTGCATGTCATTGGATTGTGTTTAATAAAATTATTTTAAAAAATGTATTTTACAGTGAAGAAAATCTACGCACGGATAACTAGAAAGGGGTAAGTAATCTGCGATATCATCAGATTTGGATTTACAGACGATTTCGTGTCCCAGATTCAACTGTGGAGAATGGCAGTACTGCTGAACGCGTCGCTAATCTGCAACACCCACAGCACTTCCAGACTACCTACATATTGCTGTACATATATGGGACGAGGTCACTGTATTCCTGAAGTCATAGGTAGGCAGGTAGCTGAAATAGTTGATGTACCAGTCTGGCACTCCCCAAGTAGTACTAAAACGCCATTCTGATACCATTTTGAGTACTTCAACAGGCAGATATCTACAGCCAGACAGAGCTGTTGATGTAATGGGGAATGTTGATTACACTTAGGTTGGCGAACTGTCCTAGTTTGTCGAAGAAAGGAGCACCCAGTGACCTTAATCGTCTAGCTACCAAGGGCGGAAATGTACAAAGAAAATGAAAACAAATAGTCGTCTTCTCTGAAAGGTGCCCACAGCTTCTGCATTGGGGGTTAAATGGTATACTCAGCTTTTTTCCGTGAGTGCCGATCGTCCAATGACCGATAAGCACAGCTACACGCTTTTATACTGAATGGCGTGCAGTCCACAGGACTTTCTGCGCTTTCCGTCTATTATACGGCAGCCACAGGGTGTTCGAAATACCACACAAAGAAGTGCAGCTCCATCTAATCTGTGCTTTCCTGAGAAATAAGTTTTGCAATTCCACTTTAATAACAGTCGGGGGGATACTGATGACCGGGTAGGAGACTTCTGAAGCCAATTTAGTCGTCTCCTTCCTGGCGAGCTCCTCAGCAAGTTCATTTTCTTCTATGCTCTTATGTCCTGGAACTCAGATCAGAGAAATGCTACCTGCACACTCAAGTGATTTGATGCCATCATTACAGGTTACAGGAGTTGACTAATTTGGGCCTGCACCATGGCGTCGTCAGAACCTTAATCGCGGCTTGACTATCGGAAAAAATGTTGATATCTTCCTCACTTCCGCGATCCCTAAACGTTTCGCATGCCTGCAGGTTCGCAAAGACTTCTGCCTTAAAAACTCTAGCAATATTCGGCAATTTTAAGTAAATAGATAAATTGACTGGCTGGTATAGATAAAACCCCTGCTCTGACTACCGATTCCATCTTGGAGCCATCAGTGAAGGCAGAGGTATAGTCTCCGTACAGATTTTCCCCTCGTTCCAATACTGCCTACTTGTAATGATTGCCCAAGTATGACCCTCAAACTCCTGATAGGGAAACTCTTGCACGAAGTTCAGAAAATACGGTGTTAACTGCCAAAAAGTGCTACCAGGTCCCTTGAGAGATTGCCTCCTAATGCTATCCACCTCTAATCTGATTGCAGTTTGAGCAGTGATGGAAATGAAGTCTATAGCAAATTCTATGACCCGAAAGAAAATGATTATAAGTATCGAAAAAACGTATCACACTCATGAAATGTACGGAAACCTTTCATAATTCTCCACCCATTGTCGTCGTCTTTCTCTCCCAATAAACGAACTCAATCAGGGCATATGCGAATGCAAGCGATTCAGGCTTCAACAGATTCGTCAGGCGTTGAAAAACGTTCCAAAATGTTTAGCTAGCATTTTATTTTTAATGTTCGTGAGCAAAAAGATATCATTAAGTGCCAAATCAGGGCTATAAGGCGGATGACCTATCAATGTGTGAACCGATACGTGGGAGCTCGCGTTGCTTTCATGAAGGAAAATTCGTCTTTGGCGGTTAGTTCCACTTAATTCTATAAAAACTTCTGGCAAACAAATAGTTGTGAAGCATTAAATCGAATCCTTTCCAACAGGTAATGAAAATCTGTGAATCCATTTTTTTTTTTAGATTTTCAAATCGAGCAAAATTTACGAAGTTATGAGTATTTGAGCGCCTGTTGCTATAGGCTGGATTTCTATACCTGGTTAGCTTCAAATCACTTTTCTGATACTTATTATTTTTGCAGTCCTTGTATGCGTAACGAGTAGCGAATTTGAGAAATATTTATGCTAGTTTGGACTAAGTAGGCAACTGAGTAGTAAATTCCTTTCTCGACGAACAAAACTAATATTCTACAAGACTCTCATCATGCCCATATAGCTCCGAAGCTTGGACGATGACAACATCCGATGAAGCGTCGCTTGGAGTGTAAGTGCGTAAGATTTTTGGACCTTTGCACGTTGGCGATGTCGAATATCGCGGGCCATCGTGAGGAGCTGTGTGAGCTTCACGTCGACAGAGACATATCGCAACGAATAAAGTAGCTACGTTAGCTGGGTCATGTCGTGCGAATGGTTAAAAACGCTCCGGCTCTGAAAGTATTCGATGCGGTACCAGCTGTTGGTAGCAGAGAAAGAGAAAGGCCTTCTCTGCGTTAGAAAGATCAGATGGAGAAGGACTTGGCTTCCCTTGGCGTGCCCAACTGGCGCCGGTTAGTATAAGAAAGAAACGTAAGCGTATATCGCGCCAATTAAGAAGTAGAAGAAGAAGATAAGGATTAAGGTATTCAGGCAAAAACTGCATATTCGAGATGCAATCGAATAAATTAAATACGAATCAATTTCAATGTATATGGACCTGAAAATCGTGAGGCATTCCGTCTAACAAAGCCTAGTAGCCAATAATCCAACATATCTTTACAATGACTGTCCTTGCATGAAGCTGAATAATATTTCTCTCCTAATTAGCTTAAATATTAAAGTGTCACTAGAGAAAGCTTTCGTAGAGCGCTCTCGTGTTAAAAGGCCTTAGTGATATATGTTTACCTATGCTAGGACCTATGTTTCCCACTGGAACTCTAGGAATATACCTATGATGATATTGACGTTAAGCGATTCAAGTATTTGACGCCGTAGTAAATTTTTCTCAAAAATGGTTTACTTAAAGGCTTGGGTATAATATGAAGAAACTGAAAATATTTTGGAAAACATTGTAATAATTTTCATATATGTTTAATATTGAAAAGTTTGTAATAGAGTTTTTAAAATGAAATATCTTCCAACCGAAAATATCAAAATTTATAATTTTTTATTTTTTATAATAATATAAAATATATTTAAAATATAGTGTAACTTTTAAAAAAAAAATTAGAGAAAAAAGTTTTAGAATAAAATTTCTTTAGAAAATAATTAAAATAAAAGAAAATTAAAAATAAAAGTTTTAGAAAAAAAAATTTTTTTTGTTCAATATTTTAACAATTTTTTTTCGTCATTTTTTCTAAAAAATTTAAAAAAAAATCCAAAATATTGAACAAAAAAAATGGTTTTTCTAAATGTTTTTCTAAATTTTTTTTTCTAATTTTTTTTATCTTAATTATTTTCTATAAAAATTTTATTCCAAATTTTTTTTTATATATATTATAAAACATAACATATAATAAATTTTGATATTTTTGGGTTTTTTCGTCCTTTTTTCTAAAAAATTAAAAAAAATTCCAAAAATATTAAAAAAAAATTGTTTTTTCTACAATTTTTTTCTAGACTTTTTTTATTTTAATTCCTTTCTAAAAAAAAATGTATTCTAAAATTTTATTCTAAAATTTTATACTTATTTTTTGTTTTTGTAAAGTTATACTATATTTTAAATTAATTTTATATTATAAAAAATAAAATATTATGAATTTTAACATTTTCGGATTTTTTTGTCATTTTTTCAAAAAAATTAAAAAAAATTCCAAAAGTATTGAACAAAGGAGTTGTTTTTTTCTAAAATGCTTTTCTAATTTTTTTTTTGCGTAATTTTTTTTTTTTACTTTAATTATTTTCTATAAAAATTTTATTATAAAATGTTACTCTATATTTTTTTTTAAGTTATATTATATTTTAAATATATTTAAATTATTATAAAAAGTAAAATATTATAAATTTTGATACTTTCGGATTTTTTTTCGTCATTTTCTCCTAAAAATAAAAAAAAAATCCAAAAATATTGAAAAAAATTGTTTTTTCTAAATGCTTTTCTAAATTTTTTTTTCTAATTTCTTAATTTTAATTATTTTCTATAAAAATTGTATTATAAAATTTTATTCTAATTTTTTTTTAAGTTAAATTTACTATATCTTAAATATATTTAATATTATTATAAAAAATAAAATAATATACTATAAATTTAGATATTTTCGGAAATTTTCTTCATTTTTTTTTTTATTAAAAAAAATTCCAAAAATATTGAAAAAAAAATTTTTTCCACAATGCTTTTCTAAAATTTTGTTTTTCTAAATTTTCTTATTTTAATTTTTTCCTAAAAAATGTATATTCTAAAATTAAAGCATTTTAGCAATTAGAAGAGCAGAAAGAAAAAAAAAATTGTTTGTTCAATATTTTTGGAATTTTTTTGTTTGCCATTTTTGAACACGACTCACTCTCAGATTCCTTCCTTTTTTATTTTCTTTTTTTGGCATTTATAGCTGAGACGGTCCTCAGTAATTTCTAAAATTTCATATTGGAATTCCCATAGCTTTTTGAGTTATATTCAGACAGAAACAGCTGTAAAAAATTGCTTAGAAATAAACATCGCAACGCTCTAATCGATTTACAAATGAACGACATACATACCTAAGTTTGCTACGCTTCGTCAGAGCAGCAATTGTCCCGAACACTTGGCTGGACTCTATAGTCACTTTATTATCTCCTATACGCACTTTATATTCATTCAATTTTCACAAGTAACTTATTTTAACATACAAAAAATTTAGCATTTTACACAAAATATATTTATAAAGAAGAATTTATTTTTTCGACTTTTCGAAAATCCTTTTTATACCCAGTGCTACTCATTTGCTCAGCATTAAATGCAAACAGTTTGATAAATATTTTTTTTTTTTACTTTTGTTCACTTTTTTTGCTCTGTAGGAAGCATTCGATATTGTAATAAAATAAAGCATTTTACTTCGAATAAAAAGAATAGTTTTCATGTTACAAATTTGTATTCCAGCTGTGCAGAAAATCCTTTCAAGGCAATGCATAATCAATAATGACTTTGGCACTGACGTTGTTCGAAAATTCGAATGCCGTGCCTTATCGCGTTTTTATTGATTTGTTATCGCTTCGCCTACCTGTGTGGTGCAAGCGAATTGGACTGAGCTAAACGAAGTATGAAGCACTTATGCGTTTTTGAATTTTTTTCGTTTTTTCTGTGAAACATTTCTTATTTATTTTAATAGTTTACTTACTTATTTCACTTACTGCTGCAAGAGCTCTAGTCGAGCTGACTATGGATGTTACAATGCTCCCGCACGCTTGTAAACAATACTCTGGACTGTCATTTAACCAACTAACAGACAACTGATGGCCGCCAACCGAAAGAAGATTTATCCAGATACCACTGAAACCATTAAAAAGTACCAGATACCACCAACCATTTTTTGTTTACTATTCGCCAGCACAAGTCTAGACAATAATGCCCGTTGAAAAAGTGTGCTTAAATAGCACTGAAATTTCTTAATGAAATATTTTGAAGAAAATGTATGCTTAAATGTTATATATGTAGTAATACATACATAAACTCTTTGTTCCTCTTTCTATTTTATAGACACGTAAAAAATGCTTGAACTTCCCTTCTGTGAAGTTAAGTATACGCCATGGATACCTCAGTTTACACTTCCGCTTCAAAATTTTAAAGTCCTATAAAAAATTAAAGTGTTAGAAAAATGAAAATCTGCGCATGCAGTATTACCATATAGAATCTGTAGTTTGACGTGGGTACGAAATTTTTAATAGAAAACACATAATTGCGTTTTGTATCACGGTGTAATATCATAAAATCAACCCGATTATAATAAAGTAGTGCGCTTGTGGGCCCAGATAGATCAGCAAACAAACAAAAAGGCAAAATTTCATAATTTCGAAAACAAATTTTTCTTTCCTTTTTCATTTCATTGAGAAACTAAATATCATATGAAACTAAATTTATTATTAATGGTACTCTCATTAAATTAAAATGTGGAATAATTTGTAGACATCACAACGCAACAGCACTTTTGCGCATGAAACGCGTGACTAATAAAATGTGCGCAAAACAATTAAATTTAATTGTCCAGAGCAACTAAAAGCAACTAAAAACGGTCGACAGGAACACCAACGTGCCACAGCAAGCAAGTGGAAGCCGTGCCACGCGTGACGTTGCTGATACTCTGCTTAAAAGTTGTGCCAGTAGTTTTATAACGGACTGAAAGCAACAACAAAAGTGGTGTTGAAATATTTGTATAAAAGTGTACACAAAATTATATTAAATAACGCTAAACAACAACTGCAATAAATGACGAAACCCGAGACTGTTGCACTGCTGCACTGCAGGATGCTGCATGGTACAGTGGGCGAAATAGCTAATTTAAGGGAATAATCCATTTAATATGAACCATTACTCTTTATTTAAAGACAGCCTATCAGCTTTCACAATTAAACATAAAAAAAGAAAGTTTTCTTTGAGATGCGAATGTTGTTGAAGTCTGCAGACGAGGCCGGAATAACTATATTTAGGACGTGAAGTATTTTTAGCAACTTAAAAAATTATTAAAAAGTAAAATAAAGAATTGTTTCAAAGAAGTAGTTTCAACTGTTTCAATGGCCTCTAAATATTTGTTATGTGTTTTAGAGAAATTTCATTAAAATGTTGAAGAAATGAAGAGAGCCGGAAATTTTGGCGGCAGCTCAGAAACAGAATTCGTAGAGAGTCAACACACAAAAAAATTGTTTATAATAAATAGGAAACTACTTAAAAAATAAAAATAAAAATTAAATGTACCTTAAAAAGATTTAGAATACAAACAATGCTTAAAGCTCCTAAAAAGTTAAAGAATCAATGAAAAAAAATTTAAACAAAATTACATGAAAAGTTATTTTAATATCCTAAGACTCACTTACTTACTTTATTCTTGGGAAAATAACGGAACATAAAGCCGGAATTCTTGGGTGCGGTCGACAAAGCAGGGTACATGGCCCTGCATTGTGAGGATGGAGCTTCCACAGATTGGTTAAAGGCGGCTATCACTGACCCGATGCCATGGGAGGGTGCTTCACTGTGGGCCACACAAAAATCAAAGACTCCTCACCATCGCAGTGGGGTACTCTCCCAATTCCTAGTCCTTGGAAACCCCGATGATACTGGGCTTTTTGCAAGGGCAAAATAAAGGTCTCCCCGTCGCAATCTGGCGTACACTAAAAAGAGTTGAAAGAGGCTCAAACGAAACACTGCTTCAAAATATTCTCCATGAAGATCTATACACTTTTGCATGCGTTTGAATCAATTGTCGAAGCACTTTTGCCACTCTGAATGAGGTACCTCCAAAACTTGCATTCTGAATGCCGCAACCGCTTCTTCAGGTGTCGAAAAACGTTGACCTCTCAGTTGGTTTTTTACGTACAGGAATAAAAAGAAGTCATTCGGTGCCAAGTCAGGACTATACGGCGGATGACCCATTAATTCGATGTTTTGGGTGCTCAAAAATGCAGTTGTTTGAGCCGATGTGTGAGAGCTCGCATTGTCCTGGTGAACAGTGATCCGTCTTTGGCGATTGGTTTTCCTAATTTCTTGGAAGACAACTGGCAAACAAATGGTTGTGTACCACTCAGAATTTAGTGTTCTGCGTTGTTCTAGTGGTACGGTTGCGACATGTCCAGTTTTTCCGAAAAAACAGGCGACCATTTGCTTGGAAGTGCTTCGTGCGCGAACAACTTTTGTTGGATTTGGCTCATCTTGAAACACCCATACAGTCGACTGCTGTTTACTTTCGGGCTCATACGCATAAATCCATGATTCATCACCTGTCACGATATCATAGACGTGTTTCGAAGCCCCGCGATCGTATTTTTTGAGCATTTCCTTCGACCAATCGACACGAGCCTTTTTTTGAGCGATTGACAAATTGTGTGTGATCCAACGCGAACAAATTTTTTTGACAGTCAAATGTTTATGCAATATTGAATGTATGCTGGTCCCACTAATGCCTAAGATTGTCTCAATCTCACGATAGGTCACATGACGATCTTGCAATATCAGTTCGCGCACAGCATCAATGGTTTTCGGAACAACAACGGATTTTGGACGACCTTCACGAAATTCGTCTTGGAGTGAACTACGACCACGATTGAATTCACCATACCATCGATAAACACTGGTCCTTGATGGAGCTTCATCGCCAAAAAATGAATTAAGTTCATCCATGCAATGCTGCTGAGTTAATCCACGTCGAAAGTTGTAAAAAATAATCGGATGAAAATGTTCACGATTTAATTCCATTTTTGGACCAAGATGAATCTTTTAAGTTACTGTAAACGACACAAATAGCGCTGGTATTTCAAAACGTTCTGAGTACGTAAAAGCCAAAAAATGTCAAACTTTGCGATACAGATGTCAGTTGCCAGATTGCAACAGCAGGGTTGCCAAATCCCGAAATATAAAAGGCACCTCTCGTACCAAAAACTTTGTAATCAACGAATAGGCTTTATATTTATAAGGTTGTTTGGTTGTTTCCCCCCCTTCCTTTTCTCCTAAGAACTGTCGAGTTACGGCTTGGGTGGATTAAGCACATTGCATAAAAAATAATCTAGCTGGTCTTGCTACCTAATTAATTTAGTATCTTAATAGTATTGAATACTTAGTCTATCTTTCTGCTTAGTAGCAACTGCTGCTGTCGTTTCTGGGCTTTCCTTTCCCAGTCAATGCGGTTGAGCCTCGTCACGACTGTAGCCGCGAACGTTTTTGCGGCGTCCCATTTAGTGATGGTCGAGCACATTTCCTGGACGAATCTTGCGTGGGATGGCGGGTGTTCGAATGCATTCGCCAGCATTGCTCGTTCTTCACTGAAACGTCTGCAGTGAAAGGCCACATGTTCTGCACCCTCGACTGTATTCGAGCAACTCGGGCAAAAAGGGTCACTTACAAACCTTAAATTGTTACAACAATTTATAATTTAATAGTAATAGAAAATAAAAAATAATTTAAAAAAAAATTTTTAAAGAAAGATCACTTCTAAAAAAGAATACCGAAAAGGCAACCTCGTTATTTTCTAAAAACATATGAAATTAATTAAGTTTCGCCTAAGAGAGCCCACTTCGCCCACTGTACGCTGTTGTTGCAGCATCAACATTAAAATATGGAGATGAGTGCGTGCTAGTGCCGATGTTACTAGCACTACTGTTGCTTTTTATTATTGTTGTTGTTATTGTTGTTACTGCTGTTAACGTCACTGTTATTGTCAACGTAATTACAAACAACATTTGCAACACCAATAAACTGAACGACATCACAGGTTCACTCACATCTTAAACACAATAATTTAACTTCCGCCTTCATTGCTTAAACATTATTGTTGCTTTAAGTTGTTGTCATTGCGAGCACCGATACCCTCACCTACAGCAGCAGCAGCAGTTAAGCTAGCGCACTAGTAAAGGCAGTGACACACTCAGTTGCGGCCAGCACTCAGTTGTGGGAACAAAGTGCGAACTAAGAAAAATTACCTCGTGTTGTTTTTTCTGGTGTTTTTGTGCGCTTGTTGCCAGTTGTCTTAGCGCTCGTGTAGCAAAGTGAATAACAACAAAACGATGGCTTTCATGTAGTCAAACCAGTTGGTTAGTAGACTGTGCGGACATTTTGTTCCTCCGGCTAACCAACCAGCCTGTCAAGCGCGGAGGTCAAGTGGCGCAAGGTAAGTGATGGCCCAAGGCGCCAGAGTGAAGCTTCCGCGCGTAAATGGACAAGCAGTGCTAAGCAGAGGCAAAAGTGTGTGCAGGTGTGTGAGGAGGGCGGAGTGCAGAGGCATAAATGAATGAGTTGCATAATTGCTGTGAATGTAGCCACTGACGATGGTGACGCGTCGGTGAGCCAACAACGACAATTTTCACAAGCATCATCTTAACAACAACGACCTGAATGATAGACTTTGTTGTTGGATTTTAAAGTCATCTGACTGTTATTGTAAATCTTGGTTTGGTCATTGTGCAAAGGATGCTGCTGCTGTTCCTGCTACTGACGTTAATGATAATGAATGTTTTTACTTCCTTTTCTTTGCCGCCACAACAGGACCTGATTGTACGTGTTTATGTGTGTATGTATGCATGTCGAATGCATGACAGTGCATGTACGTGTAAGTACTAGAGCGGGTGGAATGCAATGCAACTCCAGAGAATATTTCAAGCTAAATTGTAAAGTTCATTCAACAGTTAATACAAATTGACAGGAATAGAATTACAGTTAACTATTTATTTATATTTGTAAGGAGAAGAAAGAGCCAAATAATAATGGACAGTTTTTTCTTTTGTTTGAATGCTGAATCGGAGCTACGGAATAGGAATCAAGTAAAGACACTTAATGATTTTGAGATTTAATAGGCCTATGAATAAGTTCGTGCGGTTTTTTTTTCGAAATTTGAAACTTTATTGACGTAAAATGGTTACAAATTTAATATTCAAAATATTGTCCATCGCTTACTACTACTTTTTCCCATCTTTCTGGCAATTCACGGATTCCCTTTGTGAAAAATTCGGTCGGTTTTGCCGCAATCCACGAATCGATCCATTTTTTGACTTCATCGTAATTACGGAAGTGCTGGTCAGCCAGGCCATGTTGCATCGATCGGAAGAGATAGTAATCGGATGGCGCAAGGTCTGGACTATACGGCGGGTGGGGTAGGACATCCCATTTGAGCGTTTCTAAGTATGTTTTGACCACTTGTGCAACATGTGGCCGAGCATTGTCATGTTGCAAAATAACTTTGTCGTGTCTATCAGCGTATTGCGGCCGTTTTTCTCGCAATGCTCGGCTCAAACGCATCAATTGTCGTCGGTAGACATCCCCCGTAATCGTTTCATTCGGTTTCAGTAGCTCATAATACACAACACCCAGCTGGTCCCACCAGATACACAGCATAACCTTCAGGCCATGAATATTCTGCGCCGACGTCGATGTTGAAGCATGGCCAGGGTATCCATACGTTGCCCGACGTTTTGGATTGTCGTAATGGACCCACTTTTCACCGCCAGTCACAATTCGATGCAAAAAACCCTTTCTTTTGTGCCGTTGAAGCAGTTGTTCGCATGCCATAAAACGGCGTTCAACGTCTCTTGGCTTCAATTCATACGGCACCCAATGGCCTACCTTTCGGATCATTCCCATGGCTTTTAAACGTTTGGAAATGGTTGATTGATCAACTCCCAAAGTTTTTGCAACCTCTTCTTGCGTTTGAGCCGGATCTTGATCGAGCAATTCCTCCAATTCGGTATCCATGAACTTTGGCGGCGCATCCTCGCGTTCTTCGTCTTCCAAGCCAAAATCACCACTTTTAAAGCGTGCAAACCACTTCTGGCACGTTCGCTCAGATAGAGCATGCTCACCATAAACTTCCACCAAGATACGATGACTTTCGGCTGCTTTTTTCTTCATATTAAAATAATGAAGAAGAATTCCCCGCAAAAACACATTATTTGGCACGAAATTCGACATTTTCAAGTGTGGTAAAAATATTGTTGTTTACGCTTCAAATAAAAAACTTATACTGACGTTTGTGCCTTACGACAGTAGCTCTCCAATGAATGTTTGGAAATGTGGATCGATGGAATAATAATCAAGTTACGCCATCTGTTGTAAAACCGCACGAACTTATTCATAGTCCTATTAGAACAAATATAAAATTGGTTCGACCAGAAAAGAAGTGAAGAGCCCGAAATATGGCTTGAAATAAGCAAATGTTCTGAACTTTATGCTCTACGAGAACCTTAGATTTTCAACACCTTTTGGCTAAAAGCTCTTAAGTCAGACGTATTAGTGCGATTTGGCTACATTATTATATGCCCAATGATCTCGCTGTCGGCTCACACATAACTTTAGAAGATACCACCTCCCAGATCCACATACCAAAAAACAAAAAAGAAAAAACAATGATCTCGCATATGAAAATTATACAGCTGTTTATTTCAATTACGCAGAGCTAAGACGTATTAGAAAGCGACATCGGCAGTTGTGGAAGAAAAACTGATGGGGCTAAGCCTTCCAATACTACAAACTAATTGGGTATCAAAGAAGCTTCTGACTTGAAGAAGTCCTCATTTCACAGATCTTTACAGTCCATAAAAAAACCACAATCGACAAAATCACAATACGTCAAATCTTGGAAAAGACCCAAGAAAGGAGAATCGACACACCTTTTTTTCGCCAGCACGGAAAGGAGTTGCTTATAAGCTGCGATGTCTGGATTTGGTATACCCACAAAACTAATACGGTTTTGCAAGATGACGTTGCTCAATACCAGCAGCGCCGTCCGAATTGGAAAGGACCTCTCCGAATTGTCGTATGATTTCTTCAACCTGATGCTGGAAAAGGCCCTGCGAGCCGCATAACTTAATCGCTCGGGCACAATTTTTTACAATTGTTGGCGTGCCGATGGTATTGACATCAACGGCCTTAACAACCCCAACTGTTAGTACTGCCTTTCCCAAAGTGGATAAAGAAGCAAAGCAAATGGGTCTGAAGGCGAACGAGGGCAAAACGAAGTACCTCCTGTCTTCAAACAAACAGTCGGCGCACTCGCGTATCGGTATCAAGTCACTACTGACAGTTATAGTTTCAAGGTTGTAAGAAACTTCATTGAACTAGGAATCAGCATTAACACCGATAGCAATGCTAGCCTGGAAATCCAACGTAGAATCTCTCTTGCCAACAAGTGCTACTTTGGACTAAGTAGGCAACTGAGTAGTAAAGTCTTCTCTCGATGAACAAAACTGAGACTTAATAGGTCTCTCACCATGCCCGTCCTATTGTATGGCGCAGAAGCTTGGACGATGACGGAATCCAGTAAGGATTTTTGGACCTTTCCACGTTGGTGACGATGAGTATCATAGGCGATGAGACAATGAGCTGTATGAGGTTTAAATCTACATAGACATAGCGCAGCGAATAAAGATACAGCGGTTTCGTTAGCTGAGTCATGTCGTCTGAATGAAAACAAACACTGAGGCTTTGAAAGTATTCGATACAGTACCAGCTGGTGATAGCAGAGGAAGAAACAGGCCTATTCTGCGTTGGAAAGATGAGGGAGAGAAGGACTTAGCTTCACTTGGTACGTCCAACTGGCGCCGGTTGGCATGAGAAAAAACGACTGACGCACTTTGTTACACTCGTCAAAATCGCGTAAGCTGTTACCGCGCCAATCAAGAAGAAGAAGACATAAAAACCGCTAGAAAACAAATCGACACTCACCTTTTTTTAAGGCAGATTTTTCCAACATGCGGGAAAGATAGCTGCGCAACACCTCGTTAAAATTTAAGAACGTGGTTATATAGAATATTGTTCGACGTAACCGTCACTACCCCCAAAGAAGGGAATGACCTCTGTAAACTATGCAGAATTAAACGAGATTTGAAGCAAAACCTGGATATAAAGTAAGAAATAACTCTTGCCGACAGAGGCTTTTTGTAATTCGTTAAGCAACCGAGCCCTCTCTAAACCAACTCAATTTATTATTTTAAAGCATTCATATAACTTTATTTAGCGACGAAGCGCAGATGATGTCGAAAGAACATGAAAAGCAACCAAGGGCATTCGAAAGAATTATTCTACGCCACATCTATGGTAACGCCCCGGTCACATTTTGTTACGCTAACAGCTTTGTTATTTCCCTCTAACTATGTTATTTCTCTCATTATGTTAAGCTCCGATTTAATTTTAAGATAATATTAGTGTAAAGCGAATATATTTTGGATCTTAAGATCATTGTTGAGTAAAGCACAAGCCGACCTACAATCTACATTTTTATTATCGTTACTCCCGTATGAGAAGGGGATAGAAAAACTCGAATAATAAGCTGTAGGAATTTTTTTAATGACATGCACACCATAAAGCATTAATCGGACAATTAATACATGTGCAAATATTTTGTACTCACCTTCCCATAGATCGCAGAGCAACTTTCGCTCTCTTCATCTTTCTGTCAGCAAATATGTGCCAGAGAGAGAGAGAGTGCTGAGAGCCGTTCAGTGCTGTAAAACGCAGAAAACAACAATAACTGCGTTGGCTTGACCATCCGATACAAATTGATTACGATGAATCCGGTATAAGGCACTTCTATAGGTAAATATAAAGAAGTGAAATGCACTCATAAGACGCCCCTCATAAGACACATAATAAACTACTGCACAAATTCACTTGCTCTCACTTAGCACTAAGCGACCTATTGCACTGGACACTGTTTAGCATCACTTGCACTGTAAGTCTTACAACAATGCAGCGCAGAGTTGGAACAGCAACGAAGCAGAAATGACACGGCCAGGCACTGCTTGTTCGTATCTCGCGATAAGGCACGACATGCACTACTACCTTTTGATGTTTGGGAGACAATACAATGAAAACACCAACACGATTGTCCAGCTCAAAAGCAATGTTTGCAAAATGAACAGAATAAACAAAATGCGCATATCTGCATAAAACCAAGCATGCACTGGGCACAATTTTTCGAACTTAAATGGCAAATACTGGTTATTTTAAACTTCACTTTGAAGAAAAGTGTGTAATATTTTTTTTTAAATCGATGAGTGGAATAGAATTCCAAAAATTTATTTTTAACATTTTTCTGTTAAAGTTATCATTTTTCTACCCGAAATGAAGAAAGATTTATAATTGATCTATATGATAAGTATGACAACCCATACTTATAATGGGCTCATCTTTTGCTACTATGTATGTAGCGGGTGTATGTTAATCGGGTATATGTCCGCCAGGGCAATGAGTTACATGGTCCAAACGATCAGTCCCATTTTTGACTTGCCTAACCTTTTTAGACAGACACAATTAAGTCCATTGTACTGCACTTTTCTTTAAATTTTCCCGACCTCCGAAGAAATCTGAGTAGATCTTATGGTGTCAAGGAGACAACGTGGTCGCTTTCCAACACATCAGTACCAAAGACCTCAAGTCTGATTTGAGCGAAGGCGGGGCAGACGCACAGAAATTGGTCCTCGTCTCATCCTCCTCTCTACATGCTGGGCAACGAACACTGTTTGAGATGCCTACATTTGCCATGTGCTTCGCTTACAGACAGTGGTCCGTCATCAGTCCAACCAGCTGTCTGCAGTCTCCTCTGCATAATGACAGGAGGATTTACAACAGTCGCTCGAACATGACAGGTAACATCAGTTTAGTCCATCTGCAGCCTCTATCAGCTTGCCAAGATCGCTTGTGGGTTGTAGTAACCCATTTGCTAACCGTGGCTGTGATGGCTGCAGAAGGGAATGGGAGAACGGGATCCGGGACAAAGAAGTTGGCCTCAGAGCCCAACCTAGCTAAGGAGTCAGAAATATCGTTACCCACGATACCCACGTGTCCCGTCTATCGACATAGTTCAGCCTGGATTTATAAGACTCGACTACCCCTGATGTGGTTGAGGAGCTGTGTAAGGCCCACTGAAACACAGATGCATGCATTTCAAGAGCAAAGTGCAGTTTTGTCCCGCTGGATTCCACGTAGACCCCAGAGCCGGAGCCGTGCTCGGTCCTGGAGCCATCCGTGAAAATGCGAAAACAGTGTTTGCCGGGCTCATTTTCAGAGGTTGACCACAATTGAGCTTCTGGCAGCTCTGTATCTCTTTTCAAGCACGACTCTTGAAATGAAATTCTTTACAAACAGTTTTCACTACAATGCGAAAATCTTGTGCGTTGTGCATTAAAAATCAAAACAATTTCGAACTTCCTAATTGATCTTGAAGATCTACTATGCTGGCTTTTTGTAGATTGAATTCAGCCTCATTTTTACGAAATGTTCTTATAGTGAGGATAATCACTATTTGGTCTATTCACAAGTGGCTGAAGAACTTTTCCAGCTGGTGATAAGTATGCGTTACGCCTATAACATAACAAATGGACTAAACTGGACATGCACAGAGCATCGGCTTCACCTGAGTCAGCGATAGATAATCGAGTTGAAGATGTACCTGAAGGTGAAGTTCTCCAAGCCGAGAAAATGGCTTTCTACGTGAATACTAATAAGTTACTCGAATATTTGTCATATGGCTACCATATTCGGAGTCCTGCACTCTCTATAGAATCAATAGAGATGCGTAAGAAGTAGACTACAGTTGACATTTGCAGTGCGACTGATTCACCCTTGAAAAAATGCGCTTCGGGTCTGGGGAATATTTATTCGAGAACCTGGGTATAGTTTCTTTGGCACAGTTGATTGGGTTCGATGGTATAAGAGCATATTAGATCAAATCTGAGAAAATCTTCCGCTGGTCACCATAATGAGAGCCTGTGTATTTCCAGTGAAATGCGGATAAAAATGCAGACCGTCTAACTTAGCCTAACCACGCATGTGGGCGACAAATTAAATTCCTTATATTTCCATGGCCTATCCCGCGGAAAAATTTGTGCCTAGAGGGTACCATTGGCTTAACGAACTTAAGGGAAATTTAGCCTCTCAATGTCATCAAACACTTGATGCAATGGAACACTCTAAACTAAAATAAAATTTTTTGAGAATAAAATACAAAATAGGTGAAAAGTGTGGTTCCAATGAAATTTTTTAAGTCATCTATCCCATTTTTTTCCACTTGTTCACTCCGCTCGGGAGCATTGGGTCTTTCCTCGTACACGATTCTGGACTGTTGTTTTCGCGCCGTCCCATGTGAACTCTGTATTTGCCAACTCGCGCAACATTGACCGTCTCCAAGTATTCTTTGGCCGACTGCGACTTCTGTTCCCTTGCGCGTACCAGTCCAGTGCCATTTTCGAGATGCTATCTGGTGGTTTTCTAAGCGCGCTGTCTATCCATCGCCACTCTCTGCGATTGATTTGCCACAGGATAGATTCCTCATCCGTGGACCTCCACAACGTGCGGTTGCTGATGATGTTCGGACAGATATTCTACAGTTGATTCGAAGGCATTTGTTGACGAAAGATTGTAGCCTCTAAGTGATGATGTTGGAGACCAGACATGTTTCACTTTCGTACAACAATACTGTCTTTGCACATGAACCGAATATTCGTAGTTTAATGCACCTGGAGATTTGCGAAATCTCCCATGAAAATTGAAATTTGAAAAGGTCGAGCCACGTAGCACCACGAGATTTGGTGGCACCTAAACACTCAGGCGAAAAAGCTCATTGTATATAGAGCTCTGGAAAGAGGGTAGATAGTCAAGGAGGGAAGGAAAAAAGTATCAGAGAAAGAGATAGGAAAGAATAGAGACAGAGATAGAGATAGCTAGTCCTGTGAGAATTTTCCAGATTCTTGGCAAATCTGTAGATATCCTCCAGTTTTAAAGAACGAATATTACTCATTCTCACGACATCGGAACCCAAAACTCGTAGCCACTCACAGAGAAAGTGCGCAGTGCTATCCGCCTCCTCCAACCAAGACAGGCTAGTCGGGTCCTCATCGATTCCAATGATGGTCATATGCTGACCCCATGGGCTATGTCCTGTAATAATACCGTCCATCAACCGAACGTCTTTCCTTCCAAGTTTTAGTAGAAAGTTTAACAGTTTTCTGTTCGGAATTGTCACAAAACACTTTGCAGTTCTGCAGCGTTCTAGGCCGGACCAACGCTCTTTATGTAGATTGCGTACATAATCGCTGATCCAATTCATGATTCCTGCGGAACTGATTCCGATTATTGGCTCTGGCCCTTGTTTGGGAACCGCTGATGCACGGTTGGCCAATTCATCGGCAATACTGTATGCATTCGCCCGAACGCCGCCCTTGCCTTGTTTAGCCTGCAATTGACATTGTCATCAACTCCGAGCTCTGCGGTGATAGTACAGCCGAGATAGCAGAAGCTTTCGAAAAATTTCACCGGGCACCCGTCAACCATTATATGACTTGCTTTATTCTGTTTGACTCATATCGCCGAGGTCCTGCCCGACAATGCGTGACTATCAGTGAGTTCCACTCCATTTACTCCATCTATTCCATACTCATTTCGGTTCTCCAAATTTTTAGCAAAATTCTACATAGAAGCAAAGTTTACGATTGGTTCTAGGGCCGCTACAGCTGGTTATGCTTAACATTTATTTTGCGTATCGGCTGACGGGTTCTCAGTTCGAATCAAACTTTTTGACAAGGAAACAAATTCGAAAAGAAACGCAATCTCGGCATGCAACGATAAACTTTTGAGCTAAGTTTTGTCTTAGGAAAACCACCCAGTATAAGGCGATATAAGACCAAAGCGGCCCTCGTTTACAGGAAAAAGATACACAGAGAAGGTAGATGTTAAAGATAGAGCTTAGCCTAAATCTGCCAAGGTTATGAATATGCGATATACTTTTTTTACTTTTAAAATTATGATATTCCATTATTCTGATACGATGGCGCAGCGAGAACTCCAACCCACCTTAATGTAGTTATGTATAAGTCTGCGTGGGGCACGGGAATATACATTCGCATGCACCGTTATCCTTGTATGAACTAACTTCGACTCTCTTCACTCGACTCTTTTTTTTTTTGGTCACGTATTTTATGGCTTTTATTATTTTTGAAAAGTTCAAGTATTTGTATGCAATTAAGGGAAAAAGTTTAAGGTTGTCTAATATGACTTTATTCCGAGGGTTCAAAAGAGTTGAAAAAGGCAAAAGTAGCAATTTCATGTAAGTGCATACACACACACATACATACACACATTTTTTGAATGAACAATGAGAAGGTGGCAGCCTGTGTAAGGCAAGTGAAACTGGTGATTCGTTTTGAATGCTTGGCATGTTTTAATGACATAATATTTGGTTATTTACATTGGAGTGGAGTTGCAGCGGAAGCCGAAAGCTGTAAGTTGAAAGCATTAAGAGAATATAAACTTTTCGAATTATTACATTTCATGGGGAAGAGACCACAAAGGCAATTAACGACTGTGCTGACTTTCGATGTGCTGAAGGCTATAAAGTGGGCATAAAAGCGACCACATTTATTAAAGGTCAAAATGGTGAGAATAACAATGAATACCAAGAAAACAAATCTTAAACCTACCATACATCGAGGGATCCATTCTGGAAATAACATCAGAAGAGATAGAACAAGCGCTATCTAGAATGGAAAACGACCAAGCAACAGGGCCAAGCAACATACCATCCAAGGTATGGAAAAGTTTGAATCCATCGGGCATCAGCTTCCTGCAATCCTTATTTAGTGAAAATTCCAAACAACTGGCTCGAAAGCCACATTCTCCCACTCTACTTATATAAGAACAAAAGACTAGAAGACTGTGATAACTTCAGAGCAATCGACGAACAAAACTAACACTCTACAAGGCTCTCATCATGCCCGTCTTAACGTATGGCACAGAAGCGTGGACGATGACAACATCCGATGAAGCGTTGAAGATTCTGCGTTGGACGATGAGCTGTATGAGCTTTACGACGACAGAGACATATCGGAACAAATAAAGTGGCTACGTTAGCTGGGTCATGTCGTCCGAATGGATACAAACGCTCCGGCTCTGAAAGTATTCGATGCGGTACCAGCTGGTTATAGCAGAGGAAGAGGAAGGCCTCCTTTGCGTTGGAAAGATCAGGTGGAGAAGAACTTGACTTCACTTGCTGCGTCCAACTGACGTCGGTTAGCACGAGAAAGAAACGACAGGCGCACTTTGTTAAACTCGGCCAAAATCGCGTAAGCGGTTATCGCGCCAATTAAGAAGAAGTAGAGAATGAAGTTTATTATTAATTTCGGGCTACTGCGCACTGCGACCAAAATACCCCTATTGTGCAAAGTCTGCTGAGGTACCCTATCTTGTAAGGCGTTTTAAAAATTTTAGAACATTCTGGGGCTTATTGTTCCGCAGTTTATATGAATGCACGGCACTACTCGCCATGTGCTATAGCCGTTTTCTGAATAGTGCAGGACATTTTCAAAGAATGTATTCTGTATTCATTTCGCAGAATCGGCAGATGATGGTCGCCGAGAGGCAAATTTTGTTTAAGTGATATCTCAGGCTGCATTGACCTCAGAAGTAACCAGTTAACAGTTTTAAGTCTACTCTGCTAAGTGAAAGTAGGTTATCAAAAATTCCTCTGTCCGACATTAAGAATTGTTTCGCTTGTCGCTGACCGATAGAGTTTCGCCAGTATTCAACGAACTTCTTCACTTCCCACCTCCTGAGAATTTCGTTGATGTGGCCCTTTGCAAGTCCACAGAAAGGTGCAGGACCAATTAGTGGCATGTTTGCTCCTTTTTTCTCGAGATGTTCTGCTATTTCCTCATGTGCCTCGTGTCCTTCGTGTCCAGGAACACAACCCGGTATTAATGTGTTGAAGTTCCCTATGAAAATTCTGGTAGTCATGTGCCATTTTCGAGGGGATTTCAGTTGATAGAAGGGCTTTTAAAGACACCCGACTATCTAAAAGTAAGTAAATATGAGCTCCTCTCACTTTTCTATGGAAACATTTCCTCACACATATCTTAATCGCATGTATTTCTGCCTCGAAGATAGTTGAGCAGAGACCCATTGGAATCGATTTTTTGAAAGTAGGACCATTGATTCCCGCCCCTGTTTAATCATCTTCTAATTTCGATCCATCAGTGTACCATATCTGGGATTCGGATTTGAAGACGATAGAATCATTTTTCCAGGCTGCAAGTTCATTAATGCGAACTGGGAAGTTCCTGAAGAAATCAAGTTCATAAGACATTCTTTCAAAATTGGGGAGCGCATTATAAATAACAGGCAACGTGAGTTGATCCCGATCAGTAAAAACCAGTGTGGCTGCATGGCAGGCAAACCTATTACAGAGGCAATCCACACAATAAGAATACTAAGGTAAAATTACAGAGAGAATAAGAAAAACCTCAATTTTATTTGTATTGATCTGGAGATGTTGAGATGGTCAGCCTCGCTCACTATGCTAGACAAAGAGCCTAATCGATTCATTCGTGCAAGCCTGAAAATCGCATCAATTGAACAAACAATACAAGAAAGTCGTCTGCGCTGGTATGGACATTTCCAGAAGAAATCCTGAATCAGATATGACAAAAAACGTGTAAAACATCGCCACGGCGTCGAGGAAGCCAGGTCGACCACAACTTAAATGGACTACGTAAATACAAAATGTGACATGAAACATGCGAACTTAAACACCGAGACGAGCCAGGATTGAAGAGTCTGGAGATTACGTACTAGGAGAGCTGACCCCAAGCAAATTAGGATAGAAGCAAGGAAGAAGCAGAAGGCTCAATGATAATCGGCTGTAAGGATCACAAAGCGGGACAAAACTGCACTTTGTTCTTGGAATGCATGCACCTGTGTTTCAAGCGGAGGTGTATGCTGTTCAAGAACCGATGAACTTTGTTGCGGAAAACAGATGGAGGGGCAGATCTATATGTGTCTTCAGCGACAGCTAGCTGCGCTCATGGCCGTAGACAGCCCCTCAACCACTTCAAGAGTAATCGAGTCCTGTAAATTCAGGCTGCACTATATTGGTATACATAATATCCTGATACTAACATGAGTCCCCGGACACGTGAGTAATGTGGGTAACGAGACCATTGACTCCTTCCAAACAAGTTGTCCTCAGAGCCTGTTCTGCCACCCCCTTCTGCAGTCATCAAAGCGACGATTAGCAAATGGATTACTACAACCCACAAGCGAGCTTTGCAGGCTGAGAGAGGCTGCCGATGGTCTAAACTGCTATTACCTGTCATGTCCGATGGACTGTCGCAAATCCTCTTGTCATTATGCAGAAGGGAGTGCAGACTGATGGTTAGACTGATGACGGATCACTTTCTGTGGGCGAAGCACATGGAAAAGGTAGGCATCTCAGACAGTGAGCTCTGCCCAGCTTGTGAAGACGAGGATGAGACGGCGGAAAACTTTATGTGCGTCTGCCCCGCCTTAGGTTGAATCAGGCTTGAGGCTTGGCACCACCTTGGCTCCTTCGCACCCCAAGATCTTCTCAGATTTCTTCGGAAGTCGGGTAGATTTAAAGAATATTAAAAGGAAATCCGAGTACAGGACTTATGTGTGTCTGAGTGCTGTACTTGCTAGTCCGTCCACAAACAAAACCAAAAAAAGCATCACAAAGGAATTGAAAATATGTATAAGTAAAATCAGACATCATCCATCAGCTTTACAGCTTGGGGTGAGCTTTAGCTTCGGCAATGATACTCTTCCATTTAACTCGGACAAAAACTACCATCTTCCAGTTGTTTACTTAGATCTGCTTCAAGCTTTCGTTGATGTTTTGTAGCCACGTCAGCTGCCTTTGCATTTTGAGTTGATTGAATTGTAATTTTTTCTTTTTTTGTGGTCCCGTTTCTTCCATGCGCACTACGTGACCGGCCTATTGTAGACCCTGAGCCTTAATAAACATTACGACGTCTTCGCCGTTGCACAGGTCATTTGGCTCGTTGTTACATTGTATCCGGTAATCACCACTGTCATCTCGTATGGGACAAACAAATTTCTGAAAATGAATGCCGAGCAGTCCTAAATGATATTAGTGTCGTATTCAAGGTAAAGCCGATGAGCTAGCCAGGACAGATAATTGAAGAACCATTGAGATACTTATGGCCACGAGCAAAATTAATAATGAAAAATAACATTATCCAAGAGGCCAATGGAGAATGGACGAGACATGCGTTACAGATGTGTTACTTTGGCCGCAAATAATTAAGAAAATGACAAAGGAACTGCTTAGCCTTTGAAGCGAGGACATCTCGAAGGTCGTGACTTGTATAACCGGTCATTGGCTATTTGGCTCAAAGTTTTCTGCCATGAATATTGTAGAATTTGTAGAGCTGAGGAAGAGGAAGAACCCGTTGAGCACTTCCTTGCATTTGTATAGCCTTAAGTAAAATCAGAGCAGGTTTTCTAGGAAAATATTTCTTCAATTCTCTTACGAAACTGTCTGGTGTGGATATGGGACTAATCCTGCGCTTCATAAGAGCCACAAATGGGCTCCACGAAGGAGAATAAATGAGGTTCCCGTGTCGCATAGTGGTATCAAAACGGGCCTGTAAGGTCTAATTGAGTTGGTCGTACAGATCGACTACCACCATAACCTAACCTAACTTACTTTCTAATATTACGAGTACAATTGTTTCCAGCCTTAAACATTGTTTTTCAATTAAATATTTTTCAAAGAATTATAAATTTCCCCCAGATGAAAAACGCCTCCTTTCCTTTGCAACTGATGACACCTAATTTTTTTCGTATTCAACTCTTCATCGTCTCCTCATTCGGTTTCAGTGTCAGCCCACAAAGAGAAATCAGCGGAGGCTCTTGTAGGGCATTATGTTTAGCCTGACTTCAAAATTCATACACATAAAGAGTCCAAATACTTAGACAAAAATGCTCCAACTTGTATTCGTATTCGAAGTTCTGCCACCGCTCTACACCACTGGCTTAAACCGAGGGAGTAAATGTCTATTATTTTTGCATTGTTTGCCGTTTGGTAGTTGAATAAGCATTTACTTTGGCAAGTCAACTGGATGACATTTGGGAAAATCAAGCAAAAAGTTCCCAAGCTACACCCACATACATATATATAGAAACACACATTTGCACTAGTGGAAGTAAACATACTTTTATAAATGCTGTTAGTTCTTGGAAATAAACAATTTGTAGAAGAGAAATAGAGCTACACACACACATACATACGTAGTTGCGAAACATGAAACTAACTTACTTGCCTAGGAGTAGATGTACAAATTAATACAAGTTGAAATCCATTGCTTGCTTTTGGCTCAATATGTAAACATTCATATCCGTTTACCCTGTCAACATATCAAAAACTTCAAATTTCCCACAAGTAAATATTTTAGTTAAAGTTTTGAATGAAGTGTATATCCATCTACATGTGTACATACGTTTGTCTGTGCGCGCAAATGAAAGTACGCTGCTGTGAAAAGCTAAGCCACATGGAAAACATTCTAGTTCATGAACTGGTATTTGATGGAAAAATTCATACTAGTTCGGAAGTGGATAGAACTGCACCAGTTGCAAAATTTGCTATTTGAAGATTATGCAAAATAGATATTCAAAACTAGTATTTAATGGAAGTCAGTCACTAGTACGGGGCCAGTTGCAAAATGATCAATTAGAGATGCATTCATTTCTTCTATTTCTACTCTACAAGCATTTTATGGAAGTAATCAGCCTAGCTCTAGTGAGACTAGTATAGGACCAGTTGCAAAATTAACGATTAGAGGTGCCTTCAATTATTCTATTGATGCACTATAGTTAAAACTAAACTAAAAACATAAACTTATAAACGAACTAAACTATTCATCAAACAATATGCTTCTGGAACTGGTATTTGATGGAGGAAGTTATACTAGTTCGAGAATGACTAGTCCAGCCCGAATTGCAAATTGATCAATTAGAGATGCATTCATTTCTTCTATTTCTACTCTACAAACATTTTATTGAAGTAGTCGGACTAGTTCCAGTGAGACTGGTATAGTACCAGTTGCAAAATAAACGATTAGAGGGACCTTCAATTCTTCTAATAATGCACTGTAGTTAAAAACTAAACTACTCATCAAACATTCCTATTCTTGAACTGGTATTTGATGCAGGAAGTTATGCTAGTTCGCGAATGACTACTTCGGCGAATGACTACTCTACAAGCATTTTATGGAAGTAGTCGGACTAGTCATAGTGAGACTAGTATAGTTCCAGTTGCGAAATGAACAGTTACAGGTGTACTCAATTCTTCTGTTAGTGCTAATTGATGAAGCAAGTCATACTAGTTCGAGTATAACTAGAATGGTACCAGTTGCAAAAATGACCTATTAGAAATGTACGCCAAACAAATATTATTTCATTGCTATAAATTGGAATACTTCAAACGTTATGGATACTTACTTATTTATATGGCCTGATCAAGAATCACAACTCGTTACCTATTTAAGGTCGACTGCAACAAGTTTCGCCAGGCGGCTCTGCTTTGCGCGCGCCTTCTTCAATTTGTTGCACCAAGAGGTGATAGAGTTCCCTCGAGTCATTCGGAGACATCGAAGATCTGCCCCTACGTAGTTGTCCTCTAACTTACCATCTGAACACCATCTTTGCTGGAACTTTTGCATCTATACGCTCGACGTGGCCCAGTCGTCACAAGTGTTAAATATTGGTGCCCTTTACTATATCCACATCGTCGTAGAGCTCATACAGCTCGTGGTACATTCGACGGTAGTAGCTATCGCCAACACTAAGAGGACAGAAGATTTTACGAAGCTCGCCTCGTATGAAGCCTCGCTCAGTATTGAAAAATTCGGAGAGATATTTTTTTACCTTGCCACAGCTGGACGGATGCTCAATGCCATTTTGCAAAGCCGAATCAGTTTTCCGGGAATACCGAACTCAGACATTGTGGCGCATAGGCGTCTGTTATAGCTCTATCAAAAACAGCCTTACAATTGACAAATTACTTAACCCATCAGTCCTAGTGTGAAAATCTGGTCGCTGGTAAACTTTTAAGGTCTACAACCACACTGATAAAACCCAAACAAAGTTTTGGCGTAGTGTGAAGATCTGGTGTATCTTTCAGGTCTAAAACCATATTGATAAAGCCCAATCAGCGTTTTGGCGTAGTGTGAAGATCTGGTCGCTGGTGCTCTTTTCAGATCTAAAACCACACTGATAGGCTCCAATCAGTGAGTTAGCATATGGTTTTAGTCTTTCACACAATACGATCGCCTTTTGCAATACAGGGCAAAGAACACTGAGATTCCAATCATTGGGCGTGATTTCTTCTAGCCATTTTTGCCGCCAGTGTTGAACTTTATGGATACACGAAATGATAATGAGACGAATATAAATGATGACGGAGTTAATCATAAGATTTTTTTATCCATTATGAACCAGTTCACCAGCTTGTACATGAAATATAAAAAACAAAAAATCGATTTTTGCAAAGTACATCAACCACAAGAGTTTAAAGTTTTATTAGTTCAAGGTTTAACCTGCCAGATTCTTTCGGTTAAAGTTCTATACAATCGTAAGTTTTTCTCTGATTTGCTTGGAATTTCGCCACAGTATTTAGGAAGTATTTAGCTGTAGAAGAAAAGAAAAATAAAATTTCGAAACTCTACGTCAAGGGGACCTTAAAAAAGACATTTAAAAAGGGGTCCCACGAGATATCGCCATATTAAAAATGCCAATCGCTATCAAGGAAAGAATATACAGGGCGAAGAATTTTAACAGCAAACCAAACTGGTTGTAAACTAGTGAGTTTGACTGCTGGGTATATGCAAGTGTAAGTATGTATTAGTGCACATTTAAAACTAACAACAGTAAATTGAATTTTGCTCGATTAGTCTTTAGTCTTAAGACTATATCACAAAATATCAAAGAAATGTGAAAGAAATCAATTTCCAACATTTATGCAATAAAATCATCATCTATTAAAAATCACAATTGCGTTAATTTGCAGCAATAGCACAAATTACACCAGTTTACAGAGCAAAAACCACAAGAACTAGACGATTAATTCCAATGTGAAATCATTCGCCAAGGCCAAAAATCCACGTCATTTTTTTACATGTAAATCGTGTAGGTACAGAGTAGACAATTTGGATGCGATGTTAGTTGGCTCATGTCGACCATTGAAAACAGATGATCCCGAATTTGTTAGCGACAGCGATTATGAGAAAAATATGGCAAAAATGTAATACAGGGTCAGATAATATTCAATTCAAAGTAAAAAGTCTGTCAAAATAATGCAAAATTAAGAATCAATTTACTTTTGCTGGATATGACCACCTTTTCTTTGAGACGGTCCAGAAACGAGTCACACGCTGTCCGAATGTGACTTGTCGGTATTTTGGCCCACTGACGGGCAATGGCTTTTTTTTGCACCTCGAGACTGGCGGATCTTTAAGTTCGGACTTTCCTCTCCAAAATGGTCCAAAGAGAATAATCCATCGGATTAGCGTCTACTGAGCTTGAGAGCCATTGTGTGGACGTTATGAAGTTCGGAACGCTGTTTTTTAGCCATTCTTGGTTCACTCGAGCTTTGTGAGATGGCACCGAGTCCTGTTGAAAAGTCGATTGCCTACCACCGAAATGTTTGTCTACCCACGGCTTCGAAGCAACCTCCAGAATACTTTCCCGATAATATTTCGCACTTACCTTGACTCCAGGCTCGATGAAAACGATTGGAGAGCGCCCATCTGCGGTTATAGCGGCCAAACCATTACCGGTGGCGGGTTCTGCCTCCTGGTGACCAATCGATGACTCAAACCTCGTATGAACCGTCGGTCGAATAAACACTATTGTTTTGGGAGTTTACGAATTACTCAATTTGAAAAATTTTCTCGTCTGAAAACTCAATTTTCGGAAATTGACCGCTTTCGGCCAAGCGAAACAACTCCTTCGCTCTAGGCTGACTTGTTGCTGCTTTGGTGTGAGATCATTCGCCTTTGAGATCATTTTTCAGTATGCGGCGATTGCTACGCTCAGATATTTTCAGTTCTTTCGCCATTTGATTGGCACTTTGTCGGGGATTTCGCTCAAGTCGCTTCTTGACTTTTTAAACCATTTCATGCGTCGCTGCAGTCTTTTGATGGCCACCTCAATGACGTTTCGCGATGCTACCAGGATCATTGTAACGAGTAATAGTTCGATAAATAAAAACTTTATTTACTTTAAGGCGCTCGAGCTCACGAAAAATCGCTGGTTGTGATTTTCCACCCCAATATAATGCAATCACACTTTTACGTTTGAAATCCATTACTGATTTTCTTTTTTCGCGTTGTAAACAATACTCTGGACTATCTTTTAGCCAAACTAGTGCCCGTACATCAGCTGGACGAGCGATCTGAAGTTGTCCTTCGAGTGCCGGACTCTGTAACAAACGAAGCGATAAAACAGGTGAAAGAATAGCTGAAACAAGCTGGGCTTAAACTGGTAGAGCACAAAACAAGCCCTGCTGTTAACAAGCCGTAAAAGCTGTTAAAAAGCCGTTGATGATATGAGAATCAGAGTGAAAAAGCAATACGTTCTCAATCCACACTGAAATATCTAAGCGTCACGATCGACTGCACACTAAATTTTAGGGCTCATATTGACTACGCTATAGAGAAAACGGCGAGCATCCAAGCGGCACTCTCAAGGATCTTACCAAACATAGGTGGGTCAAAGTCAAATAGCCGGAAACTGTTGACGAATGTAGCCACCTCAGTATGCAGCCACAGTCTGGGCAAATGCGGCGAAACTGAAGAGAAACAAAAGAAAGCGACTGTCTGTTTATAGGCTAAGTGCCCTAAGGGCATGTTGCATTTACAGAACCATATCGGATGATGTGGTATTTGTCATAGCTGGCGTGATACCAGCGATATACTCTCGAGCGAGATAAAACGAGTCACAGATGTGCAGCTGAAGCCGAAGGAAATGAAAATGCGGTGGGAGAAGAGGAATGTTTTGTTTCACTCATAAGGTGGCAAGACCGATAGAACAGCTTTAGTAAAGGGCGATGAAACTATAAACTGGATCCTGATTTACGACCACGGCTAAAGTGGAGTTTTGGTGATGCAAACTATCAGTTCCTTTCTGAACGCGGAGACTTAAAAAAATACTTGAAATATAGGTTTGGGCACGACAATAGCTCTTACTGTCCATCAATACATGGTTGTTGAAGAACATCCGGAGCATGTCACTTTCCACTGTCCACGCTTTACAGCAGAAAGTAGACTTCCAAATGCAACCGACGTAGTTGGTTATAGGATAGAGTTCATAGTTGGCTATATGAACTCAAGAAGAGCTAAGATACACCGAGCAGACGAGAGGCTTAAGCGGATAAATGTTGACGAAGCTACATACATACTAAACAGCCCTGCGAAGTAATACGCTGAAGCAGTGCCGAAGAGAAAGTACTACTGCTTTGCAAGTTCAGCGCAGTAAAATAATCATGGACGAAGCGTAATCCAGAATGAGGTGTACCTTTAGCAAGCAGTATGCATCGTGCATGAGTCTATGAAAGATTCCCGCTTCGATCATAGAGACAAAAACACATTCATACATAACATTAATTCTTTAACCCCAATGGAACATAGACCTCTTATATATAAACATTTTTCAGTTTACTTCTTCTCACAAATAAAAAAGAATTGGCAGCAATTTCCAATTGAACCACATGGCAGGCAAACGCTCGTCTCAATTGAAACATTATTAAGCTCATATCTATTGATGCTCCCATATCTGACGTGTAATGCCACTATCAGATAGAATGCAATTAACTCATTGCAGTCACCGTTTGCAAATTCCGAGCAAATTTCCATTTCAATGCGTTTCTCATCGCTGTTAACATCTTCCGGGAACTATTAACATTACTGTCAACTAACACAGTTACTTATACAGTCGCAGACAGCTCTGTAATTTACTCGTGTGTAGATAAACAAGTGACGTCTTTGTTGTAATTTATCAGTATATCATTGGAGTAATAGCAGCGTGCTTTTGGAATACTAGCTTGGTTTAAAGTTGTTGATACGTTGAAATAGTAATTCAAATTAATAATTTCACATATTGGGGAGTGCATCTTAAACATATATCAGAAATGGTGGTCACCATTCCTAGTTAACAGTCTTTGGAGACTGCCAAAATATATAATATACTTAGATGTAATATGTTTTTTTTTTTGTAATATATGTATACATAACATATTAGAGAAAAGGGAACGTACGGAAAAATGGCAACAAAGTCGGTATCCCCCAGATAAAACTAAACTAAACAGAGCAACTAAAAACCTGAAAGAAGTCTTAAAAACAAATCACTATTTAAAAAATTACCGGCAACAGTACTCAATGTGGAAAGCAACCAAAAAGCTTCTAAGCAAAACAATTCACCAACCGCCTATAATGAAGGAAAACGGAAACTGGGAAAGAACGAATGAAGAAAAGACAGCAACACTAGCAGATTATTATGCAAAAATATATACAAGCTCTACAACTCCCTTCCCGTTTGCATCAGAGCGAACTCATATTCAAGATTATAAATTAAGACCGGTGACTACACGAGAACTCCAAAAAATAATTAAGACTGATATAAAACCAAAAAAATTCCCTCGATTTGACCAAATCACAAGACTTATATTAAAACAGCTACCATCTCGAGCAATAACCTACATACGCAACATATTTAACGCTATGTATAGGCTTAAATATTTTCCGAAGGTTTGGAAAATAGCGGAAATAATTGCTATTTCCAAACCTGGCAAGAAGGATCCAGCAATAGCACCATAATATAGACCAATTAGTCTACTTCCTATTATGAGTAAAATATTCGAAAAGCTGCTCGTTGTGAGAATAAAACCAAGTATTGATCAACCCAAAGTGATCCCTGCCCATCAATTTGACTTCAGACAAAAACCCTCGAGAATACAACAAATACACCGAGTATCACATAAAATATTAAATGAGCTAAACACAAAGAAATTTTGTGTTGGCATTTATTTGGTCATAGAAAAAGCATTTGACAAGGTTTGGCACAAAGGACTGACCACTAAGTTAAACTAGTGCTTCCTAACAATATATGCAAACTACTGGAAAGTTACATGTCGGATCGACATTTCTACGTTAAGTTTAACGACAAAAATTACAGCAGGAATTCCACAGGGTAGCGTTCTCGGACCACTGCTTTACAATCTATACACTACTGCTGACATACCAGTGCCCACTAACATAAATCCAATGTTGGCTACATTCGCAGATGACACAGTTTTACTTTACGCGCATACAATCTTAGCAAAAGCTACAAAGAAGATGCAACAAATATTTAACAAAACCAAAGAATGGTTCGACTCGTGGAACATTAAAATAAATGCTCTGAAAGCGCAGCAGGTTATATACACAACAAAAAGGCACTTCATAACAAGAAACGTCACAATAAATGGAACTCCAATACCTACATCCGTAGCTGCGAAATACCTAGATATACATCTGGACAGCAGACTACTATAGAAACATCACATTAAAAGTAAGTAGGACCAATCAAAAACAGATTCAAACAACTCTACTGGCTGCTAAACAAAAACTCAACTTTGTCTTTGTACAAAAAAGTTTTAATCTACAAAACAATTATAAAATCTATCTGGACTTACGGAATACAACTATGGGGAACAGCCAAAAAATCGAACAATAATATTATACAAAGGCAACAATCTAAAAATTTAAGAATAATGACTGGTGCACTCCGATATATCTCAAATAACGACTTAAACAGAGAACTAAACATTACCACAATCAAAGAAAAAATAACAAAGGTCAACAGCAAAAGTACCAGGCAACAATAGAAACACTGCAACAACGAAGTAAACGTACTTCCTACACAAGAACTCATGCGAGCCCGTCGACTCCAATGCAAACGATCTTATATAAATCACAACCTTAGAAATATCACTTAGCTGTTAAAGGATATTGGTCGAGTATCTATCATATATTGTTAAAACGAATTTTAGTGATAGTAGTAAATAATATTATCTAACCCATAAATGGTCTTATAAAAAGTATAATTGTTAATAAAATGACAAATACGTTACTTTGGTGGAAAAAAAAAATATATATTATATACTAGCAAACCCGGCCCCCTTCGCTGGGCACACTAAAATAGAATAGATATGGTTTAGAACAGAAAATATATGATTTTCATATTATTTATTTCTTTATTCTTTATTCAAGCGCTTTGGCATGAACAATATTTTTTGTTTTTCTATTTGTTTTTGATAAAATATAAAATATAAATTGAAAATCAGGAAAAAAGAAGATTGTTTTTAAATTTCAAATCAACGCATATGAATAAACAATCGTCTTTTTTCCTGATCAGCCATGAGCTTTTTTAACCATTATCCATTTATATTTAAAAAAAAAAAAACGAAAAAAAAATTTTTTTCCACGAACACATAATTTCATTCGGATTTCACATTAAATTCTCAAATTTCGTAAGAAATTATTCACCGTTCCAAAATCCACTCCAAAAAAATTCACAAACAATGTTTACATGTTGCACTTACGTTTTTTCCTTATGGCATCCAAATCAGAAAGAAATATTGACACATTGTAACTCACACTGTCAATTTGACAGTTCAGTTCCGCCCCAAGCGTTAAAAAAGTAAGCGACATTATGGCTGGTTCAAAAGAACGCTGTACCCGTTGCCAGTGCTCCGAATTACAACCAAACTTTACGAAACCCATTTTCAATACTTACTTAACAATGTGCGTAAGTTTGGTTTAATTCGGTGCAAAGACACGGCGGGTCCACGTTTTGGCATATATTTCGAGACCCTAGTCATCAAATAGGTATGAAAATTACCCCGTATTAAAGCACTTATCAACAGCTTTCATTTGATACCCATATTGTACATACACAACCAAAGGTTACCCGGGTCCACGTTTTGACCTATATCTCGAGACCCCAGTCACGGAGCGGCATGAAAAATACTCTGTACTAAAGCATTCACCAACAGCTTTCATTTGATATCCATATTGTACAAACACATTCTAGGGTCCACGTTTTGGTCTCTATCTCGAGACCCTAGTCACGGAGCGGCATGAAAAATACTCTGAACTAAAGCATTCACCAACAGCTTCCATTTGATACCCATATTGTACATACACATCCGAAGGTTACCCGGGTCCACGTTTTGACCTATATCTCGAGCCCTATTTCCAAAATAAAATATAATCCATGTTACTCGTGGATGATGTAGCTTTCGAATGGTGAAAGAATTTTTAAAATTGGTCCAGTAGTTTTTGAGCCTATTCATTACAACCAAACAAACAAAGTTTTCCTCTTTATAATATTAGTGTAGATTTATACATCCTACAACAAATGATAGCACCGCACCACAACATTTTGACCAGTTTTGACGATTTTTGACAGTCTTTCTTTTTGGCCCAACTTTTTTTTTCTTTTTTTGTATTGTAGATAAATGGAGAAAATGAGCAACATCATCAAGGAACAAAATGTAAAAAACTCAACGAAATTTCCTAGCAACTTCAAGCTTGAATTTCATGTACTGCAATTGCATAAACCTTAAAACTGCATACCAAGACTCTTTTTAGAAATTCTAATTATAACCGTGGAGTTGCAATTAAAAGCTTGTGGAATATTCGTTCGTTTTCGCCCATGTTGCGTATGGCTTGATGATGGGAGGATTTTGTTGAACTGACCCTTTTAGGCTTTCGGTCGCCTAAATTAGTAGTCTGTTGCTGCAATAGTATCGAGTTCTTCTAAATATTAAATTTCAATCACCTTTATTCAATCGGATTTACCGAAAAATTTTGAACCTGGGTGCCTCACGAGCTAAGCGAAAAAAACAAAGAATGCCTTCAAATTGCCCGGAATCGAGCAAGGCGAATCGTCACAGGGAATGGGAAAAGGTGCCTATATATCAATATTAAGCAAAAAAAGAAGTGGGTGGCTCCAGTGGCTAGTAGTTCTGACAAAAGAAGTGTAAGCGAGTTCTTTGAGCTTGCATTCGATAAAGGGCATTGCCTTCTTTACAAATTTGTGTATTTGCATGGGGTGAAGTATTGTACGACATGCTCCTTGGCTTCAGTGATATCATCATCCGTTTGGGAGATTAGTGTTTAAAGAGTTGCAAGCATTCAAGAGTGAGGATCATGGGTGAGTTGTCCGATGACAAGTCAAGGCAAGACCTGCATAGTACATTGGGGAGGTGTACGCATTTTATAATGGAGAAATCTAGCAGGTTTATTTTTTACATTTGATGGCCAATAAGTGAGCTCACCAGTGATTAGGTTAGGTTAAGTTGCAATGGCTGCCCAGAGAGTTGGCCCACTTGGACGAAAGAAGTTCCGTTCAACCTTTTTAATACCATTGCAAGGGGGAAAAAAGAGGTGAAGGAAGAACGATAGGACGAAGAGAAGAGGGGTGGTAGGTTGAGTATTTGTGGATTATAAACGGTGACTAATTTGCGGTTGTATTAGCCGTTTTATGCTTCATTAGATTTTTGATAATAAGACCTGCTATGTCAGCAGACGCAGAAAAGAAGTGAGAATCAAGATGCTTAAGTCTTTGTCCCGCGAGAGCAGGGCAGATAAGAAGCAGGGCTGAGATGATTCCATTTTATCCTCCATTTAGCTGACGCAAAAAGGACTCGAAGTAGTTCCGAGTCTCACGGCATGTATACTCCGCGGATAGTGCCCCGCGAGGATGCCCACAAAATTTGAGAGCTGAGATTTTGTCATCCTCAGAATATCCCTCGAACGTCTCCGATCCAAACGTGACCAGAAGAATTTCGCGACCTTACATGTTCGTATACTTGTCCAGCGCTCGCAGAGTTGGGGCAAAGCCCATCCTTCCAGGAGTAAGGCACAGGTTGGCAAGGGGATTCCGACCCACTCCTTTCGCGGGTCTCTTGTCTAGCAGCTCGTGGGCTTCGCAGTCTCGATTAATGTCACTATGACCAGGTACCCAGATTATCCTCACCAGTGGAAATTGTGTCAGGATGCAGTATTTGTATTGCTAAGGGTAGTTGGCGCCCTTTTGATGATATACGGCGGAATCCCCACTGGGTATATTTAGCAATACATCTGTTGCCAAAAGTTTTAAAGAACACCTTGTACAGCTCTTATTTCATCGTTTGTTTTGGGTGGTCTATATATAGAGGTTATAACCAATCGCCCCAAATGGTCAACGATGTATTGATATGATTAAGTTTGGTTTCCACAACAAAGTTCATCGCTACTTGAACAGCATATACCTCCATTTGAAACACAGATGCATGCATTTCAAGAGCAAAGTGCAGTTTTGGCCCGCTGAATTCCACGTAGACCCATGAGCCAGAGCCATGCTCGGTCCTGGAGCCATCCGTAAAAATGCGAAATAAGTGTTTGCCGGCCTCATTTTCTGAGTTTGACAACAGTTGAACCTCTTGCAGCACCACACTGTATCTCTTGTCATGCACAACTCTGGACGGCATGGAGTCAAGGGGCGAGATGGACAAAACTGATTTTGCCTGTCATGTCCGACCGACTATCGCAACTCCTCCTGTAACAAAGCAGAGGGGACTGTAGGAGGGTGGTTGGACTGATGATGGGCCACTTTCTGTGAGCGAAGCACATGGAAAAGGTAGGCATCTCAGACAGTGTTCCTTGCCCAGCATGTGAAGAGGAGGATAAGACGGAGGACCAATTTCTCTGTGTCTGCCCCGCCTTCGCTCGAATCAGGCTTGAGGTCATTGGTACTGATGTGTTGAGAAGCAACCACCTTGGCTCCTTGGCACCATAAGATCTACTCAGATTTCTTCGGAGGTCGGGTAGATTTAAAGAAAATTAAAAAGGGAATTCGAGTGCAGTACAATGGACTTAACTGTGTCTGAGTGATGTACTTGCTAGTCAGTCCCGGCAAAAAAAAAGGTTGGTTTTGTAAAGTAATCTCGCAATTTTTGCGCCAAACCAACGGAAATACTGAACTGAGAAGTCCTACCTCATTCGCTGTATTCACCAGACACTGCCCCTTCCACCTGTTCCGGTCAATGGCACATTAACTTTGAGCAGCTGTTATTTACATCATATGCAGATATTCCGACGCGGTTCCTTTTGTTATCAGAAAAATGGGAAAAAAGTAGTGGGTAATAATGAGTAGTGGGTAGTTATTTTATTTTAATTTATTTCTGCTATTTACTCCTTTGAGGAACATATAGTTCCCACAAGGAATCTCCAACTTGAAAGGCAGTCGGAGCCAAATTGAGGGAGTTATGGTGCTTTTGCTAAAAGAGGATGTTCAGAGCAACTTCAAATTAAAGAGCGCTTTTTTTGCTGCTTCGATTCTGTTGCTGTCAAAACTTGTACATACTTAGAAAGGCTGGAACCTTGTGTTTACGTTGGATAAGTCATGCACGATGGATCTTTTCCAGGTGCTCTTTAGCCGGCCGCAGCTTCTGCTGCCCTGAGAACTCCACTCTGTGGCTATTATTGTGATACCCTGTGACGGTTTTCTAAAGCGCGGCCTATCCAACTCCTTATCCTGCGTGTTAGCTGGCGTAAGATAGACTCCTCCTGCGTTTGTCTCCAGAATAAAAGTCGACGTAATGGTAATGGTAATGGTTGTATGGGTTAGGAGGCCTTTATGGACTCCGACCGGATTAATCTATTGTGTGCCCCTAATTACTTAATTATAATTATTTAGTTTACCGAGGAATCGAACCAGCTCCTTAGGAGGGAGCAATTGTAGGTATTCCTCCTCTAGTAGGTACGAGCCCAGGATTCTGTGTCTCCTGTGGCCTAATACCTCCCAGCTGGTGATTAAGTGTTCCATAGACTCCTCTTCATCACAGCAGAACCTGCATGAACTTGTACTAGATAGTCCTATTGTGTTAAAGTGTTGATTATAGGCAAAGTGACCTGTAACTGCTTCACAGAGTAATCTGAAGCCCTTTTTATCTAGAGTTAGAGCAGATTTTGCTCTGTTGGCATTGAAGTTCGAAAACTTTTTGGAGTGATTAAGGCCGCTTATGCCGTTCCAGTGTTCCCTGATTTTAGTTTGGATCCATTTTTGGATTTCCTGTTTTATATTATTTTTGTTAAGGCCGAAAAATGGGGTTGGTCCAATAAATAGGCCTTCTGCCCCTTTTTCAGCATAAAAGTCTGCCTTCTCGTTTCTTTCGTGCCCCTCATGTCCTGGTACCCAAATCAGTGAGGCCTGAGTGCATTGTTACACTCTATTACGACTTTTGACTTGAATGTGAAGCTATTCAAGGCCTTGAGAACCGATTGGCTGTCCGAAAGTATTTTAATTTTTACTGTCTCAACCCTCTTTTGTATATGATTTCCACTGTTTCCATTATGGCGAAGAGCTCCGCATGGAAAATCGTGGTAAAAAGTCGACACAGGATTCAATTATAATAAATGTTTTGTTTTTTAAACAAAAATATAAAAATTAAAATTTAATATTATATTATAATATTAAAACAAAACCTCCACAAAAGCAACACAAAAACAAATCTGTATTTATTTCGAATCTACCAAAAATTAGTACAATTTAGTTTCAGTATTAAATCTCTGCCATGCAATGTACATCTGACAGCTCAACGAAGAAGCCCAGAATCCCCAACCAATTTGTGCCCACACCTGCCCACCATATTTTGAACTTCATTATGTCTTATTCGATAAATTAAACAAATTCAAAAATCCATTGGGACTCATTACCCATTACGTCGCATAATAATTAATTCTACTGAAATACTAAATCTCACATATTTCCACTAATCGCTGCAATTTCAACATAAATCGATTTATAGACGTCGATATAATTATTTAATTATGTCCTTCTACCCATTAAGTCATAATCACAAATTATTATGTGCATAGATCGGCATAAATAGATATGCTCCTATGTGCATCCGCCTACCCTTATTTATCTGCACATCCATACGTGGCGATAATTCATGCGAGATAGAGTAGCCCACGAGCGCCTGCTACTATTAACAAAGTGATAAAAGTAAATATGTTTGTACGCATATACACACATACAAGCATAATATGAAGATGACAATGTGTATTTATGTCACGTCCAATGACTCCCAGATTACTAAACTAATTACAAAATTGGCTGGGTCAGAGGAGAGTGTAGCCAATTTGGCATTAATTATGATATCCATGTAGCGCACGCATAACAGCAATGGACGCGGCAGCAACAACAAGCAAACAGCCAAATAAGGATAAGCAGCATAGATAGACGCGTATGTTTATGCAAACACAAACAAACATACACACATATGCACATACATGTGAACACACACATACAAGCATATATTCCAGTATTATAATGCCAAGCAACTTAATTTAAATGTTAATTTTATAAGGCGTCCACAGGAATACTAATTATAATATCACAAAAGCTGAGAAAAAAATACCAAAATAATGAAAATATCTGCTTTGTGTCGTTTAATAATAAAATTTAAGATATTTTATGCTAATTTGAGGAAGACAAAGATTCCGCATACTTTGGGAGTAAAAACAATTTAATTATAATTTTTTACTCAAAATTTTGACGTTGACTGGAGTAAATGAAAAAATAAGTGAAATCCCTTTGTACATACAAAAACACAACCGGATTTACCCATCTCAAAGTAGAACCCTTTCGCAACACAAATTCAATGCATTGAATTAAGCTGCAAGGGCATCCTGCTGCCCTTCTTTTGTTTGACGATATATTTACGTATGTTGATGTATATCTTCAAGGTGAAGTCCAAAGTAAACAAGACTGGTGTCATAAAAATTTTACATCCCTAGCTGACTTCCAGAGAAAGCTTGGTGACATTCGGCTCGGTGCTCGTACGTTTGTATCATCGGTACAAAAATGAGTTTCGAACAAAGAGCTATGTAATATCAAATTTTGTTTTCAAATCAGTAAACCATTGACTGAAACATTTGAATTGATGAAAAAAGTTTATAGCGATGATTGCGTATCTCGTATCAGAGTTTATGAGTGATTTACATGTTTCAGAGCTGCTTCTGAGTACATAAAAGACAATGAACATATGGGCAGGGCCGCCCAAAATCAGTAATCACCGAAAATAAACCGAAATCATAGTTGAAATTCATAGCAGTCGGAGTTGAATATTTCCAAAACATCGATTTATCGCATTTTAACTGATCGTTTGCACTTACGAAAGGTCTGTACACGTTTCATTCCGCACAAGTTAAGGGGGGGTAAGGGATAAACGCTAAAAAAAAACACTTTTTTCATGAATTTATTGTAGCGAAACGGTTCAAGTCAGTTTATTAAAAGTTGTTGCATATTATAAAGTAACATTTCAGGAATATTTGATAAAACTTTCATGTAAAAATATTGCAAAATGAGCGAATGAGAGCACATTTACGTAGACGTCTTTTCAAAAATACATTTTGCAGTAGTCAGCATATCTCAGCGTAGAATCATCTGAAATCAAAAAAATCGAATAATTTAGTTAAAGTATGAGTTAAACTTCCCCCCAACGTTTATTTTGAAGATTTATTTTCATTTTCAGCCATTTGGTAGTCGTTTGAAGTAAAAAGTGATTTTTGACGAAAAAATGCCGCCATTTTGTAGGTGTAAAACCACCTTAATATAAAAAAAAAATGGCGAAAAAAAACGTTGGGGGGAGGTTTTTTATATGTAAAATATGTGTGCAAAATTTCAAAAGGATCGGTTGAGTAGTTTTCAAATGCCAATGACTACGCACTTTAAAAAAAAGGTTCCAGAAAACCGCGTTTAAAGTTTGTAACGGACTACGCGCGCAACTGCTGCGTCTCGGCAGATGTTTGAGGCGGCTCGGCTTTATGCTCTATAACTTAAAAAGTTTTGCTCGGATTGACTTAAAATTTTAACACGGTATTTTTTAAATGTTTTACTACAATAACATGCAAAAAAACAAAATCGATTTTTATCCCTTACCCCCCCCCCTTAACTGACGACCAAAAACTGCGCAGAATTCAACATTCGAAAGACCTCATTAGAGAGGCGAGAAAATGCGAGAGCTTTCTTTACAACATTGTAACTGCTGATGAAATGGTGTTGGTGTTTCCTACATGAATCGGAAAGTAAGCGTCAAAGTTCCGAATGGAAGGCCTTAGACGAGCCACCACCCAAAAAATCCCGTTTGGAGAAGTCAAAAATCAAGTCGATGCTCATTTGTTTTTACGATTCCAAGGGAATTGTCCACAAGGAGTTCGTGCCAATGGGCCAAACCGTCAATGCAATTTTCTATCTTGGCGCTGTGAAGCGTTTGTTGCATCGCATTCGTCAAAATCACCTTGAATACCGCGAAGGAGGAAGCTAGCGCTTATTGCATGATTTCATCTCATCGATCCACTCTTGTGACTAATTTTTTGACTATCAATCGCTTTTTAACCATCAATCACTCACCGTATTCGCCTGATATGGCTCTCTTTGACTTCTACCTATACGGAAAATTGCATTTGTCAATGAAAGGAAAACGGTTTGCGTCCGTAGAGGCCGTCCAAAAGACTTGTACCGACATCCTGAAGGACATTCCGGTCGCAGGACATAGATCGCTCAAAACCGTGAATCGAGGCCAGAGGGGGAGACTTTTTTAATAAATAAACTCGAAGTTATCGGAACAAAGCTTCTGTCGTTTCTATTTTAGCTCAGTCTTGTTTATTGTGGGCTTCACCTTGTACTTACTTATATACACATTAGGTAGCACTACTTTCCATATACAAACAATCGATGCAATTTTTCAATCCATTTATTATATTTTAAGAAAACCTACGAATTCGAAAAAATTGTAATCGTGGGATCCATGTGAACACAAAAAAAGTGCTGCCAATCTCAAATGTCAAATTTTAATATTTCGACAACAGCTCACTTCAATGTAAAGAAGACAGTTTGGCAAATAATCTTAAAGTTTTTTGTCAAGTTAGCTGAATTTTCATATCAAAATGTATTCGTTGGTGTGTGCGGTTGTGTTAATGGAGGAAGAGAGAAGTAGACGGAATCTCTCGATATGGGCGAACCATTGTAAGTCCCTGCCTTTGTTGCACGAGAGACGCTGGATACGCCTTGGAATCTTGGCTGATGTCACCTTTTCGTTCATCTCAAAAGGGCAGCCCTGAAATGAACTTTAACAACATACACGCAAAGGCTCGAATTATTGTAGAAAGAACAATTGGCATCATCCACTTATAATGATGCCGCTTCAAATATTAGACAATCTATATGTCGAACACTAGTATAAAGTTTGTTCTTAGTTACAAATAAATTAAATTTTTACACAAAACATTTGTGGTTTTCAATAAAATATTTGTGTTTTAATTTTTTTTTTTTTTTTACAACGCTTCGAAGCTCTTATTTTCTACTTCTAACATTTGTTGTTTTATTTGATTTTTGGCCGCATTCAAGCACTCCATGCTTCTATGGTGCCTACGCGTTTCTTCCAGGTCGGCTGCTTGCAGGTCGCACATATTTCCAGTGCACGCTGGTCTCTAAAGCGGTCAGTCTGATGGCTTCTTCCATTTCATTGAAGTGGTGATGCTTATATCGGCCGCCGCCGGGTGTTGTTTGCTCCCTCTTGTTTTCGGACAATTTTCGCTTTATATAAGTCTTCCAATCTAACCACACCTGAAATAGAAATATGGATAATGTACTTATATACAGCTCTTTATTATCTTTTTCCAGCTTGATACTTCTTTGGTTGGTGGGCCCATACTGTTAAGCTGCTTCGCAACATTTTGCCAAAATTCGGCTACCTCTTCCTTTGAGCATTTGGAGAACCCTTGAGCAGTCACTGGCTTCTCCTTTATTAGCTCTGGCTTCTCCTTTTTAGTGTCCACAGCTGTACTCCGGCTGTTTTGTCACGAATAGCTTTCACTTTTAGCAAATATATTTCATTTATTATAGGCAAAGGCTTCGTGCCTGCAGATGCAGAGCGGTTTAAATGATAACACAAAAAAAAAATTGTGAAATAGTCTGAATTCCATTTTCTGCACATCTTGTGCGTCGAAGTATAAAAACAACAATTTTATCCCATCTCACACTAAGCCCCATCATCACTTCAAAAATTTAACTTATTTCTGACATTTCCAATCCCCTTTTCATTTGTCATCATTTTCGGCTTAAACGTGACACGTCATGACAACAATAAGCATAATCAATTAACTTCAGGGTAATACAGTTAGTTTTTATAACCATTTTTTATGAATATGTATTTCACACATTCTGCCTAGGCGCATCAATCCTAGAATTGTATTAGGCAGATATATACGGGTGTTTGTGTGCATAGTTATTATGCCCGCAATCTATGCAGGGCAATCCACTAGCGGTGAACTGTTCCTCGTCTAGTGGATTTCGAACCAATCGCTTTGCTACTGAAATTGAAATATGAATAGGTCAAGCCAAGGAGCACCAAGAGATTTGGTGGCTCCTAAAAAACTTAGGCTAAAAGGCCCATTGTATTTAGAGCTCTGGAAAGAGGGTAGATAGTCAAGGGGGAAGGAGAAAAGTATTAGGGAGCTTTACTACTAGTCTAGTGCTTAAGCACTTAAAATGATTATACAAAACAGAAGTATTGTTGGAATAAATTTTTTTTGATATCCGGCAAATGTTCACCGCCACTACAAGTTACCTGGATTATTCGAGCAGTTAAACTTGTAACCACCTTCTCCAATAATTCTGGCCGTGAGACGTCAATGGGGGCTTGAATATTGCAATAAATGGATTGTTAAACACGCTGCATGGCAAGTTACGCCGTCTTGTTGGAACCAAATGTCGATGTTGTTGTTGTTGAAGTGTTTCTCTGTTGATATTTTTTTTTTAGGCAGACTAGCAAGTATTCCTTCTGGATTCCTTTTTTAATTTTCTACTCGGCCTCCGAAGAAATCTGAGTAGATCTTGTGGTGCTAAGGAGCCAAAGTGGTCGCTTCTTAACACATCAGTGCCAAAGACCTCAAACCTGATTCAACCTAAGGCGGGGCAAACGCACAGGAAGTGGTCCGCCGTCTCATCCTCCTCTTCACAAGCTGGGCAGAGTACACTGTCCGAGATGCCTACCTTTTTCATGTGTTTCACCCATAGAAAGTGGCCTGTTATAAGTCCAACCAGTTGCCTACAGTCCCCTTTGCTTAATTACAGGAGGATCTGCGACTGTCGGTCGGACATGACAGTCGGTAACATCAGTTTTGTTCATCTGCAGCCTCTCTTAGCCTGCCAAGCTCGCTTGTGGGTTAAAGTAACCCGTTTACTAACCGTGGCTTTGATGGCTGCAGAAGGGAGTGGCCGAACGGGCTCTGGGCCAAGAAATTTGACCTCAGAGCCCATTCTGAGTCAGAGATCTCATTACCCGCGATACCCACGTGAACAGGGACCCATGTTAGCATCAGGATATTATGCAGACACATATAGATCTGCCTCATCATCTTTTTACCACAACAAACAGTGTTTGCCGGGCTCATTTTCTGAGTTTGACAACAACTGAGCCTCTGGCAGCACCACACTGTATCTCTTGTCAAGCACGACTCTTGATGGCATGGTGTCAAGGGGCATGTTGTCCAATGCTGGGCAGGGACCGTACGAATTCCCATTGTGTTGCCGATGGCCTTCAGGGTCTCTCCTTGAATGAAAACATCAAATGGTGGTAGAGCATCTAATGCCTGCCCTGAAGTAGTCGGAAAAGCTCCGACGCAACAGAAGGCCACAGTGATTAGCTTGTTGATATACTCCTAATAGCGACTATCGGCGTTTTACTACCACTGTTCTCGTGTGATATCGTGATTGTTATTGTTTGATGTGTGTGTGTTTTTATTAATCCGATCCGTTTCGTGAGATCCAGCTCTAACAGAAAATTTATCCTATGCCTGAGATTTTCTTAATTTACTAAGTTTTGTTTTGTCTACGCCCTGCATGATCCCCTACCTTCCAATAACGTGTAAGGGTTGCTTCCATCTTCTTTCGGCTAAAGCATAGTAGTGTGCAGCAATGGAGGTTTTATTGTGTCGAATGGGGTAACAATTGCCACCGCCTCTGCTGTGTCTAGTGCCGAACCTTTTCTTGGTAGCTCATCTGCTGTCGCATTACCCTCTATATTCCTATGTCCGAGAACCCATATCAGAGTAATTTGAAGCCAATGACCCAGCAATTTAAACTAGTTTGAATGAAATGGAATTAGAATCTAAGACCTTGATAGCTGTTTGACTGTCTGGAGCACGCTGTCATGATCAGGCGTTTGATGTATCTAAGGCTCACCGCGCTGCATGTGGCGATGATGAAGTATTTCCTTAGACATGCTGTCAACATTGCTGTCAACATTGTTTGTCAAATGAGAGGAATCGTCAAATTTATGAAGTCGCCCCAGAAAGATCATGTTGCAGGCATACTACTTTGACATGAGATACATATGAAATTTCACGCGTAGTTCACGGCAATGCAATTTATATGCATTTTGACAGCCATTTCATGTGAAACGCGAACTTAGTACTATACTTTAGCGGCCAAATTCAAAGCGACCGGCAGTCAATCAGTGCATCAAGTAACGAGGATCAGCTGAGAACATCGCCGCTATCTTTGAAAATATGCGGGACAACTCGTGACAGTCAATTTTTCACCATGCACAAGAGGTTGGATCTTTATCGACTTCAGCTTGGTGAGTTCTGCTGCAAAACTTGGATCTAAATCCACGCAAAGTTCAGTTGGCACAGAAGCTAAAAATTGACAATCATAGGCAATGTCGTTTGCTCGCGCTGACTTGGCTTCTGAGCGTTTCGAAGTGAACCACAATTTTAGCGGAAAAATTGTTTTCAGGCGAGGGGGCGCACTGGATGAATGGATATGGGCCCTGTGGTTAGGATACACGCTAATTTTTGTATCTTGTTCAGCTTGGTTTGGTTGTATTTCTTTTTTATAGCGAGTCACCAGACTAATGCCGCACATCTCAGTATCGGTCTCACAATGGCTACATATGATCAATTAATTCGAACTAAACTCATTTGTACTAAACTCAGAATATTCCATTTCAAATGCACTACGAAATGTCATAGCTCCAGACAGGTCGACAAATTTTGTTCACTGGGTATAAAAATAGTGTAGGCAAACAGCCAAATACTTTACACTTCGCACATATGTTTGTGCCTAGCAGATAAACACAAAACGTCTGTGGATATTCATATAGAAAGGAAAACTAGCAAATGAAAAGTTATTTTAGTGGAGCTGATGCTAGTGACAAGCAGTATAGCAGGAGAGACTCTGATTTATAGAGAGTAAACTCACAGGCATCCAGCAGGCGTACGAATCATAACGGAAGAAGCACGTACACCGTAGAAAGTGGGAGAGAATTGTAGCAGATAAAATATAATAACTAAAAGGAAAAGTAGTAACAACAGCAGGAGCTTTTAAAATAGAGCCAACTGGAGAATGAAGTCATATGGATTATGGGTTATAAATAAACCCACTTCTGTATGAATGTGTTTCCGTAAATACAGACATATGTTTGGCTTGCGTGACTTAATACATTACCATTTTTGGATGTTTGGCAGAGCTCCTCCTCTTGATGCTGTTCCACAAATGGAACGACCTACAGTTTTAAGCTGACTCCGAGCGGTAGATTTATTTTTTTTTATTAGGAGCTTTTTCATGGTAGAAATACACTCGGAGGTTTGCCATTGCCTGCCAAGGGGCGACCGCTTTAGAAAACAATTTTTCTTAATTTTAGTCTTTCACCAAGATTCGAACCAACGTTTTCTCTGAATTCCGAATGGCAGCCACGCACCAACACATTCGGGCACAGCGGCCGCCCATTTCTATACTCGTACATACGTCAAACAAAAGTTGAACAAAAAAAAGTTGCGCCTAATACTCGTAACGCCTGGCAAAAAATGTTTATAAGGTCTCTGGACATTGCGTTCATGTTGTGAGATTGGTCGACCGACTAGTCGTGCGAAATATTGGTCGGCATGTAACGATTCACTATACAAGTCATTTCTGCTACGCTCTCGCATTCATGGCGCTGATTGCATGCAGATGAGATTGGGGACAGAATTATAGTTTCAGGTTTTATATTTCTCTTTAGGTAGGTAGGTGAAATGATTGAAGTACCACCCTGGCTCTCCCCAAGTAGCACTAAAGCGCCGTTTTGATACCATTATGGGACCTCCAATAGGAAGATATTTACAGCCAAGCTGAGCTGTTGATGTAATGGGGAATGTTGATGGGACTTAGGTTGGCGCACTGTTCCAGTCTGTCGAAGAATGAATAAAGCACCCAGTGACCTTAATCGTCTAGCTGCCAAACCCAGACATATACAGAGAAAATGAAAATAAATAACAGGTGGCGCTAAAGTAATCCTCCTATCAGAAAACGCTATAAATTTTGCGATTGGCCCCTACTGTCAGTTCTGTTTTGACCTTTGCGTAGTAAACACATGCGAAATACTCGTACACGTTAATAAACGATGGTACGCTACACTGCTCCAGAACGCGGAAGATTGCTGACTATTTATTTGACCAATAATCGGTCGGTGACTTTGGCACAACGTGAATTTCGTCGCAGATTTCCTCGCCGTCCAACCCCTACTGCTGAATCACTGCGACGTTTAGCGCTCGCCTCGAAGGGACTGGCACAACACGAGATGCTGCCAGGCGTAGCAGACCCCGGAGTAGCCGTTCTGCAGAGAATATTGCTGCTGTAGCCGAGGGTGTCATGGAAGCGCCGTCGACATCGACCAGACGACGTGCAACACAAATGGGTATCAGTCGACGGTCTTTACAGCGAATTTATGTACAAGATTTGAAGATGTTTCCGTACAAAGTCCGCGTGTAACCCACGAAGAGCCATTACATCCGCTCAAAGTCACTGTATGGTGTGCTGTTTTCGCTGGAGGAGTCATAGGACCTTTTTTCTTCGAAGACGTCGCGGGCCAAACGGTTAATGTGAATGGTGAGCGCTACAGAGCAATGATCAACGAGTTCTTTTTGCCGCAACTTGATGAATTGGGATTGGAAAACATGTGGTTCCAACAGGACGGTGCAACGGCACACACTGCACGTGCCACAAGCGATATGCTGAAGGATGCTTTTCCCGGGCGACTAATATCCCGTTTTGTCGATTTGCACTGGCCAGCAAGATCGCCTGATTTGACCGCTCCAGACATCTTTTTGTAGGGCTTTTTGAAGTCGCGGGTTTATGTCAACAAGCCTCAGACTCTTGCAGCTCTTAAAGACAATATCCGTCAAGAGTGTGAGGACCTACTGCCGGAAGTTTTGGCCAAAGTGATGGAAAATGCCGTAAAAAGGGCTCAAATAGCAATCAACTGTGGTGGCGGCCATTTACATGACATCATATTCTCGACTTAATTTCAGGTTGGCCGTCCAAAAATATCTTGGAGGAGAACTGTCCAGAAGGAAGTGGAAACGTCGGGAAAAACTTGGAACGAAAATATCAAGCTTCTTGCAAAAAAATAGAATCAGATGGAGGTGTTTTACTGAGGCCCTATGCTCCAGTGGGAGAAACAGGAACCGATGATGATGATTCATCAATGAAATCAAGCCAGTTCCCTTGGTCTCTCATGGGGTGGTATGAAATTACGGTCTGTATGAAATTGTGCAACAATTGTACAATGTTGAGATCGGTTTTGGAGATTAAAAAAAAATTATATTCATACAATCGGTTGTACAACATACATATAAAACTAAACTTAACACGCGACGACTTTTTGTACATTCTACAAAAATTATATTATGCAACAAATCGCAGCGTCTGAGGGCCACTTTAGTAACAGATACTTAATCGCATATGGCTGAAAATGGCATGTTTTAACGCCTTTCAATACCCCTAAACTATGTTTAGCTGCTCAGCTTGAACTTGAAACAATAGTTGCTAGATTAATGGATGAATGCCACAAATGAATGAATGAATGAGTGAAGTTGAAGTTTCCAAAAGCACATAGCAATAGTGTTAATGGCAGCAAAACAACGGAAAGTTAAATAATATTTGCAATTGAAGAGAATAGAAAAAGAACATAAAATAAGGCTGACAATGGCAATGAACAGTGGCACTCAGAGTTGCTTCAGCCTACTACAACTGTCTCAGGCGCAGCAGCTTTTGTGATAAGCAGGAAGATACCTATCGACGTCATGGCTCGGAAACGAGTGGATGCGTGAATGCGATTCCAGGAAAAACCTCGCACCACTAATGCCGCGGAACGGAAGTGCCAAACTATACAAAGGTGCCAAAGCCGATGGGACACTGAATCTAGTAGCAGATGAACGGCGAATCTGATTCCTATAATAAGCAAATGGGTTCAGAAGAACATCGTGGAAGGTGCTATTTAATGACTCAGTTCTTCTCGGGCCACGGATACTTCCGGAAATATCTATACTACATGAGTAAGGTTAGCGACCCCAGGTGTATATACTGGAAAGCTCCGAGCGATGAATTGTTCTTGTTTTATTGGAAATTGTTGGAATCAAACGGTACGTCCAGCGTCCGTTGGGGGACAATCTCCATTTCTCCTGCCATGAACGCAGGCTACGCTCTCTTGCTATCTTGCGTATTGTCAACCGTTCTGAAGTAGCTTTTTTTGTAATATATATTTCAGCATACTCCCGCTATAACCATACTGGCGTCTTCCGATACCGTGCGAAACGCGCAGCACACTCTGAGGGCACTTAATCGGTACACTGGTTTCATGCACTTCACATGTGAGGTGCAATTTGTGGCTTCCGCCCATACTGGAGCTGCATACAGCATAATCGATGAGACAACAGAGTTGAGTAGTCTCCTACAGTTTTGCCTAGGGTCTCTGATGTTCATCATTATTCGCGTTAGCGCAGTTACTGCTTCTGCTGCCCTGCTGCTCGCGTACGCCAAGTGCTCTTTGAAATTAAGCATACGGTCGATTATTACTCCTAGGTACTTAATGAATGGCTTCGATCCTATGCCATGATCGCCCACCATTATGTTGGCCGACTCCACAATCTTCCTGCTGCTAATTAGTACTACTTCGGTTTTATGGTCCGCAAGAGTTAGACCACTGTTGCACAACCATTCCTTTACCATGCCAACAGCTTGGGTGCATGCTTCTTCGGCTTGATGGAGTGACTTAGCCACGACCACAACAGCTATGTCGTCAGCAAATCCTACAATTTGTAGGACTCCATCGTACATAACGTTCCATAACAAAGGACCGAAAACTGAGCCTTGTGGAACTCCGCCAGTTATTTTGTACTCTTTTACACCAGCATCGGTTTTATAATGCAAGGTTCTGTCAGAAAGGTAACTGGCGACAATCCTACGAATGTACATTGGAATGTGGAAACTATCCAGCGCGATGAGAATTTTGCTCCAATTCGCCGCATTGAAGGCATTCTTAACGTCCGGCGTGGCTTAAATATGTAAGTCCCTCCATTTGTGGAACAACATCAAGACGCGCGCCACAATTAGGAAGAGGTGTTCAGCCAAACATCCAAACAAGGGTGCAAGCGGTGTCATGTATATACATTCTGTCTGAAAAGTACTGGGAATTGTTCAATAAAACACAAAATAATTGTTTAATCATCAAAATTTATTTTTTCGCCTTCAAAATAGGCTCCATTCGAAGCAATACACCTATGCCAACGGTTAGTCCAGTCATCAAAGAACCTTTTAAACGCGTTTGAAATCGAAGAATCTTCAGCTTTTCAACGAATTCTCCAGAATGGCATCTATCAATTCACAGCGGCGTCCGCGGAGTGTCAATTTAAGTTTTGAGAAAAGGACAAAGTCACAGGAGGCTAAATCCGGTAAAAACGGTGGTTGTTCGATGATATTTTTCGAGTTTTTGGTTTGCAATACGAGCCTTGTGAGACGGTGCCTTATCATGGTGTAAGATCCATGAGTTTTCTTTCCACAAATCGGCCCGTTTCCTACGCACAATCTCTCTCAAACGTCGCATAACTTCCTAAAATTATCCTTTTTTTACCGTAAAACCATTTGGAATGAATTCCGAGTACTCAACTCCATGATAATCAAAGAAAACGAGTAGCCGACTTCCACTTTTGACCGACTTTGACTGGTTTGCATGTCAAACTAATATACCTACCTCTCATCACCTGTTATGATCCGCTGGATAAATGTTGGGTCCGAATTCACTTTCTCAAGCATGTCTTCAGCCACCTTCTTTCGATGAATTTTTTGAAAGAAATTCAATTCTCTTGGAACGAGTCGAGCAGCCACTCGTCTTATGCCCCATGGTCTATGGATAGTGTTAAATGTTGCGAATTGATTCGTAAGACACGCTAATGTGACGAGCTACCTCCCTCAATCTTAAATGATGGTTTTCTAGCTCCATTTCCTTGACTTTGTCTATATACTTTATATAATCCGTTTTTGAGTTCCACATACAAAATTATTATATTTTTATTATTCCTTGTCCTTTCTCTTTCCACCATCCATTCTTGCAACATTTTATCAAATTTTCACAAGCAACTTACTTAGAAACCAAAACCCATATTTGCAACACCACTTGTTTGCTATGCACATAACTACACAGCCCATAAGAGGACAGAATTAGCTTCCCCTTTCTCTTTGATGTCGTCAGCCACAATGTACCAGCAAAGTGGCCAGTTTCTTTAAAGAATTTGCGTTTCAAATCTCGTTCTGTTGACACTTTAGCACTTTTTATTCGCACTTTTATTCTCGCACTTTTTCTTTTTATAACCTCCTTCTTTGTCACATATGTACATTAGGGTGCGCCACTCTGTGTACAATAAAGCAACTGGTACTGTTTTTCCATTAGAATTATGAAATTTATTATATTTTAAGGCTACTCCCAATATATTTCGGAAATAAAACTACTCTATACAATTTTTAAAGATTTTTATGAAGATCTTTTAAATGTAAACTCTTTCATCACCTGAGATCATTTTTTGGAAAAAGTATTTTTAAAAACTAATTTTATTTATAGAAAAACTTTATTTTTCAAATCGGTCCAACTCACGCCAATCTTAATATTTTTCTGATATATTCTGGTGGAAGTCTTGAAATATATTAAATTGTATAATTTTATTAATTAATTATTTATAAATGTAATTCCAGTGCTAAAATCGTAACTTTTTTTGGTAGGTCACCCTAATGCGCATATTTGTCCCATATTTTCCATTCATTTTCTGGTAGTTGATAGATTTTGCATCCACCAATAATACTTATTGATGCGAGCACGATTTTGCATGCATAACAATTTTTTATGCTACTCCTGCTTTCATATTTCTTAGATTTCTACATTCATGCAAACATACAAATAAACTTCATATTTTACGCGTATAATAAAAAAGTGTTTCTTTTGATAATTTAGTGCCTTTTCTTGTAAAGAATTTGATAATAAAAAGTCAAAAGTTTTTGTAAAATCTGTAAAACTTAGTACTAACAAAGTGAAAAATAATGTGGGCGCGGGCGAAACCGAACTTCATGTACTCCTCATCTACTGCAACACACTTATGCCAGCGTTGCATTCATGTCTCGCAGCATTTCTGGAACTCTACTTTCGGTATAGCCATCAGAGCCGTCTTCAATTTTTCCATTACTTCACTTCGGCTTTTAAAACGCGTTTTCCGTACTGGGTTTTTCAAACCGAACAAAATCGCAGGGAGGTGAATTCGATGGCTGATGGATAACCGGCGCAAGTTGGTCGCACCGAGTGAAGCCAAGTCCTTCTCCACTTGATCTTTCCAACGCAGAGGAGGCCTTTATCTACTTCTACTACCACCAACTAGCACCGCATCAGATACTTTGAGAGCCGCAGCGTTTGTATCGATTCGGACAACATGACCCAGCCAGCGTAGCCCCTGGATCTTTATCCGCTGCGCTATGTTTATGTCTTCATAAAGCTCATACAGCTTATTTTTCCGTCAGCTGATTCGACGTCGCTAACGTGCAAAGGTCCAAAAATCTTACGCAGAATCTTTCTCTCAAATACTCCAAGTGACGCATCATCAGATATGTTTCTGTGCCATATGTTAGGACAGTCATGAAGAGAGCCTTATAAAGTGTTTGTTTTGTTCGTCGAGAAAGGACTTCACTACTCAGTTGCCTACTTAGTCCAAAGTAGCAATTGCCAGCAAGAGAGATTACTCGTTGGATTTCAAGGCTGTCACTGTTATCGCTGTTAATGCTGGTTCCTAAAGAAACGAAGTCTCTTACACCCTTGAAATCATAATTGTCGACAGTGGCGTTCTTGCATTTTAGTCTCGGAAGATGTGGTTCTGAGCGTAAGATTTCGCGGACGGTTAAGTGAACAGAGAGATAGCACTGTGCACTGGGATCCTGTGGATCTACTTAGATTAGATTTGTGGGGGGTTGGACAAGTCCAAGCACTCAGTCAAGAGAGCATTGTACTACACCCGGATAGATTTCAGTAGAAAGAATAGATATATAATATATATATATATGTATATAATTGGCGGGTGCACCCTTTTTGGGTGTTTGACCGAGCTCCTCCTTCTATTTGTGGTGTGCGTCTTGATGTTGCTCTACAAATGAAGGGACCTACAGTTTCAAGCCGACTCCGAACGGCAGATATTTTTATGAGGAGCTTTTTCATGGCAAAAATACACTCGGAGGTTTGCCAATGCCTGCCGAGGGGCGATCGCTATTAGAAGAAACTTTTTCTTAATTTTGGTGTTTCACCGAGATTCGAATCTACGTTCTCTCTGTGAATTCCGAATGGTAAGATGGAAAAATTAGTTTGAGGTCACTCTTCCACAAATCTCTTGGAATCATTGATGGATCTTAAGAGATCCGGAAGAGGAAAAGTATGAACTTTCTCTATACTCAGTATATTGCAACCCAATAACCCAGAGAAAATGCTCTGCAGTGTCGTCAGTCTCAAGACAGGATATGCATATCGGGCTGTCAATGACCCCTATGGCAGCCATATGCTGGCCACAGGCTCTCAGGTTCACCCACCAGTACTCTCAAGTTTTTTCTGCTGAGTTTTAGGAGAAAGGTCGCTATTTTCCTGTTTGATTCTTTCACAAAGCACTTGCCTACTCTGCACGAGTCAACCCAGACCAACGTCCTTTATGGTAAGACCTCATGAAGTCGTCAATCCATAGTTGAACCGATGCGGAATTGACAACTAGAAAGGGTTCAGCGCCCAGTGACATACTTACAGAGCCTTCATTAACCTGCTTATCAGCTAACTCGTTCCCTGTAATACCACTATGTCCAGGCACCCAAGCACAGACTAACTTTGTTGTGTTTTGCGACACTGTTCAGTTTTGTCTGACATTCACCGACTAACTTCGAAGAGCAGCGTGGGTTAGCAAAGGCTTTCAGTGCAACTTGACTATCACTTCAAGTTCCAATACTGCTACCCCGCCACTTTTTCTCACCAAAGCCAGTGTGCCACGTTCAGATGGCATACACTTTCGCAAAGAATACCATGACCATCTGTCCTGTGGTATAGGAGTACTTAGTGTCTTTGTCTAAGTACCATCCAGATTCGCTAACATCATTGGTTTTGGATTCGTCGGTGTAGAAAGTGTGCTGATATCCCGTTAATAGGTTCGTTAATCTACTTGCTGGATCAGGAACACAGCGCAAGCTTAGCTGGATCAATTACCTAGAAGCATTTACTGTTTTCAAGATTCTTTATGAGTATTTGACCTCGATGGTCTTCAACCAACCAACCAACCAACCAACCTGAGTTATACTTACTCTTACAGTGAACCGACATTTTCCGTCCGGAAAGTCTCAAATATTAAGTAAATATTTGCTGAGTTGGACAGCAGCAATACCACCAACAACAAATCATACAACTAATGCCAGAAATAAGTTTTCAACAACGCTGCAAACATTCAAATTTGATTCCTTTGGAAAGTCCTTAAGCAAACCGACAATTCTGTTAAAGTACAATTCAAGGGAAACTTTTAGTCAAAAACAACTCAACAATCACGCACACAAAGCCGTAAAGACGTATGTTTGTTTGTGCCCGTATCCAGTGCAGCAAATCTAGTGCATTGTGTCAGTGGAGTGGAGGGATATGTTGTTTGTTTATATTGGCTGAGTGTTGTAATTGAAGTGCGTGTCATATCAACAGGGTTTAGTGGAGTTTCCATTTTCACTTTGTTTCAGTTACAAATTGCCGCACTCTCGTTCAGCATCATTGCCTGGCCGCAACTATGGTTTCTGTTTGCTGTTTGCTGCTGCTCTCTGATGATGACGCTGCTTGGGTGTCAAACCAAAGCAAGCAATTCAATGAACCATTCAAAAGTTGCAATTGAAACGTGACATAAAATCCGTCACGTTCAATGCAAGCTGACTATGTAGAAATACGAGCGATATGTAGTGATATTTTCTTATGGTATCGTTTTTCTTTACACAGTATTTTGTGGCACAACGTCAGCGCAGCAAAAAGTAGAGCACAGAATAGAATATTTTCTTATTTAGTAATCGAAAAAATGTCACAGGATTTCAATTGGCACAACGACTATTTGTCCAAAGTAATATACGAAAACTAAACGGTAGCTTTAGCTGAACGAATTTCTGTGAGACTACCATTCGAGCGCACAGGCTCGAGACCCACTTCGTTTGCTTCTATTAGTAGTCGCCCCTCGGCAGGCAATACCAAACCGCGGAGTGTATTTCTGTCATAGAAAAGCTCCACATAAAAAACAAGCCACCGTTCGGAGGCGGCATGATATTATATAGGGTTTTCCAATAACAGGTATTGTTGGTGAATGGATTGCGCTATCGAGAGATGATTAATGATTTTTTATGGCCGGAATTGGATGGTACTGATCTGGACAACGTTTATTTTCAACAAGACGGCGCTACGTGCCACACAAGCAACGAAACCATTGATCTTTTACGTGAAAAGTTTCCGAACCGTGTTATCTCTCGAAGAGGTGATCACAATTGGCAACCGAGATCTTGGGATTTAACACCTTGTGACTTTTTTATTTGGGGCCACGTGAAAGAGAAGGTCCACGCCAACTGCCCAGAGTCGATTCAAGACCTCAAAGATGGAATTCGTGAGGCTATCGATGACATAGGGCAGCCACTTTGCAATTCGGTCATGGAAAATTTCATGAAAAGGATATTATCCTGAAGTCGTGGTGGTCATTTGCCTGATGCTATTTTCCACTATTAACTGCATTCCTTCCTCTTTATAATGAAATATACATCCGATCATTTAATTATATTAAAAAATAGTATTTTTCTTTGAATATCAAAATAACTCCTCTTATTGGAAACCCCTTTATGTCCCTCCATTTTGTGATAGCATAAAAGTACACAACTTGTTTCTGTAGACAACTTCAAGGTGTGAGCGCCACCTAGTAATCAAGGTAGACGACTGGAGTATGAAACTTCCGCTCAATCACCACACTTACAACTTCTTCACAGACGAATCTAAAACTACTAGAAAAGTGTATTCTGTTCGGAAATTTATTTTCCAAGTAAATCAACTCACTTGAACTAACCACTAACCCTTCCTGGTAGTGGAGCTAATGGAGGTGTTGTTTGAGTGACACAGCCCAGACCCAATTAGCACAAAAGATGCCATTTTGAGCGACACTGCCTTTGTAGAACCCCTGCTTTTTATTAGTCGAACCGTCTTGATTTGACTATGCATCTGCCAATGTTGTCTATTTTCGTTCCTGCAATTTCTTTCAAGTTAGCCATCGAGAATTCCCCCAGCATTCGATGTCGTAGAGCACCTAGATTTGCGCACACACGCAAATAGTGAAAGACGGTTTCCTTAGATTCTTCTTGATTGTAGCTTCTACATCTTTCGTTTCGTGATGGGTGGCCATCTCCCTGGCTTGGACTCTCAAAGACCAGTGGTCGGCTATTGTTGGCGTAATTCTGAATATGTCTGCTAGTGGCTTTCTTAACAATTTGTCAGCTCTTGATTTCTTGAAATTAGGCCACATTTGTTTAGTTATTCTACAGGTATCCGTGTTAGCTCATCTGGCAACGACCTGCTTCTGGAATAGCCAAAAGGTGTCCCTTTTGCGCACACCTTCCGGACAGCCTATTTCTAGCGCTTCGGACTCGTTATGGGATGGGCTCTGCCTTGCCAGTTCATCAGCTTTCTCTTTACCTTCTATATTCCAAAGGCCAGGTAGTCAGATGAAAGTGATGTCTCTCCTGCGCGCTAAAGCACTAAGTTCTTCTTTGCATTGTCTGACGATTACTGAATTGGTTGCAGGGGACTTTAAAGCTAAGTTGGCTGATTGGCTATCTAAGAAAAAATGCATTCTTGCGTTAGTTGTTATAGATGGTTTTTAATTATCCTGCAAGTTTCACTTATCCCGAGAACTTGGAAAATATTATTCCCTTCCTAGTTGTCATGCAAATGTCTTCATTGTCAGGCAGAAGCTAGCTGAACTTTGCACCAATCGAACACTATCAACTGCGAATAGGAACCCATCACCCACCAAATTTACCGCTTTCTCAGCTTTATTAGAACTTTGCTCGATATATTTAGCAAAACCAGCAAAATGTTTCGTTCGTACCACGCAAAAATCGTCAACTAATATAACTCTTAAGGCTCCCAAAGGCAGATTACGGCTATTTAGGGAACACTCTCTTGTGTGACAACACTAGGACTTGTGCGTAGTGAAACGAACACAGCATCAGGAAAAGGCAATGGGAAATGCTGGTGTCTCCTTCCCTGTCATTCTCACACTACTTAGTTTTATGGATCAGAACTTATTAAAACTCGAGAAATTGCAATTGGTTTTTTTTTCAAAGTTTGAAACTTCATTGCAGACAAGAGGTTGTACACTTATTCTTGAAACTATTCCACCACCTCATCATGACATTTCCTCAAACTTCTGTTAGCAAACACGCTCCTCGAAGTTTCAAATGATCCCCGACCAAATTTGACCTCTGCTGCTCAATTAGCTATTGGTCAGCGATTTCAATTAACGCAAAAGATGAAAAAGCAATGCATGGACTATAAGGTGGGAGTGTAGTGATAAGACTTCTAATGATGTCTAGTTATTTTCAGTTAGGTTATATGGTTGCACATGCAAGGGCACAATTGGATAATAAATCTAAATTAAGTTCCTTGTGAGTGAAGATAAAAGAAAATCAGGCAAGAAATAATTAGGAAGGAGGTCTATGTTATGGGAAGGACCGAACGATGGCTACTTACTATTGTGTTAACCACTGTATACCTATGAAGTTCATCAGATGTAAGAAATCTAAGCCCAATTCACTGGGAAAAGGGCAACTCCAAAGGAAGGGCAAAATACTCGAAGTAATATCAGGTCTCACCGGTTGAATACCTAACAAACAACGTCCGAAAAGGATGCCCGAAAAATGTGAGAACTGTGACTTTGTTAGCTTCACAAATTCCTTCTTGAAGCTCCAATTTACCCGTAGCCAGAAGGATCTTGCGACTTTACACGTTAGTACGCTCGCTAAGTTGATGCAACGTTTACATTTCCAGCAGTAAACCACCAGGTTTTAAGGAGACCCTAATACCTTCAATACCCCAACCAATCACATCAAGGATCCGCTGTCTATCTGAGTCATCTGCCCAACCTTTTACCCGCAACGTCTCTGTGACCAGGTGCTCAAAAGAGCTTAATATCAAAGTCTTTGGATGCGGCCGAAAGTGAAGTGAGGTATTCCCCGACTAGTTTCGGGTATCCCAAGAGTAAATGTTTACTTCCTTGACAGGTGCACTAAGCAACCAAGGAACTGCCTCTTTGATTGCAACTACCACTCACAGTGCAGAGGTTCGGAGACTTCAATATAACTTTGATGCGGAATACCTCGGAGGATATTTTGCCAGCAACTCTTCCATCCAGCTTTGAACCATCCGTGAATAGATCCAACAGACCCTGACTCCAAACGCTGCACACCGTTACTCGTCCCTTATGGGAATAAGGGAGTAGGAATAAGGTAGTAGGAATACTATGTTCGAACTAAGCGAGGGTGGGTAATTTAGTGAGTTTCATTACTGAACAGAATATACCAGCGGCGGCACTCCAAGCACTTTTTTTATTCAATTCCGATGTTGATAAATAGTTTCAAAATAAAGTTTACTTTAAAAAAATGCAATTATTTCTAAAATATCCTAACTTCAGTTATCCAAATAGCGACACTGTGCAAGCATGACAGCAAAATTTATACTTCTTTTGTACAACATTCTCATGATGACATTACAAAGTAGGCAATACAATTTTTCAAGCCACTCGGTGCCTAATCAGGATTTGCTACCCCATTGAGAAGGTTATTAAAGCATTGAGGGCAAAATCTGTGCCTGGATTGTGGGACTTTGCTTAGCTTTGATTGAAGTAATCCACTGTAATTGATTTGTTGAGCACAAAAGAACTTTCCATTCCCCTCACCGTTGGCGAAATATTTTGGCAAATATTAAGAAACAAGCAAAAATGTGTAGCCATATTTGTATGCGTGATGAGCGGGTTGAAAGGAGACTTAATGCTTTGCCGAGCAATGAGCAGTCGAAATTTACTTTCACTTAGTACTTATTTCTCTATTGATTTATTAGTGCACAAATAGAAAACTGCGGTTTAGTAGTAAATGGAGCCAGGGGAGACTGCTTATCAAAAATTTCAGATCATCTGAAGTCAGGATTAGGCAGAAGTGACAGTCGCTAAATATAACAGCCCACTTAGACCGGAGATGGAGGTCGATTATGATGGCCTAAAAGCATTGCCAGTCCTTTTAAGTCAATAAGTAAATATTCACTAGCAATGGAACAAAAACACAATCGCATGTTGTTGTTGTTTCATGTTTTTTATTTCATTTAAATTCAAATAATTGTTGGGTTGGGGAATAAGTTCATAGCGTTTTTATATTTTCTTTTATTTTTCAATGATTTGTTTGCTGTTTGGCAAATGGCAAGTATTCATTCGATAGAACTCTTTGTGCTCTACAAAACTATGTTAATTGTATTTTGGAGTTATTTAATTTTTTATTGTATATATATATATAGTTATGAGGCTTAAAAATGGAACACCGAGGAGACAAAAATCAACATTTTCGACACCTGCTCTTCTTTGCCTTTCATCTAGGTCGAAAAATTGCCGTAGCAGCGACGTGAGCAATTGCGACGTGAGCAATTGTCATAGTCGTCGGAGAAGTAGTCATAGTCGAGTCTACAGCACGGAAATGGTTTGCAAAGTTCATAAATTGCGACTTTGCCGTCGATGGCGTCGATTACACGTGCTGGAAGGATCCGGGACATACGTCCTAATTTCCCAACTGAAGCAGCTGTTCTGGCGAAAGAGCGTGATCGCCTACGCCAGGCCGATCCAGGGGATCTTTGGATAAAGGATCTCAATTCCGAGATACGGCAACTGGTAACCCTACACAAGCGGAACAAATGGGAAGAGCATTTGAAGTCCTGCAACTTCACCTCTGGTGTGAGCAAGTTCTGGTCCACCGTAAGGTCACTGTCAAACCCGACGAAGCACAATGACAAGGTGGATATCACCTTCAACGGCCGTGCTTCGTCGGATCCGAAGAGATGCGCGTGCTATTTAGCATCCTACTGCCGACAGATCCAAAGGTAGTGCCACCAGACGGCTGCACAAACTGGCATACAACAGTGCGCCACTTGCTTTCACCGATGAGGTTCAGGGGGCGATCAAACACATTAAACCATCCAAAGCCATTGGCCCTGACGGACTAAACATGCTGATGTTGAAAAAGCTGGGTCCATTGGGAGTAGAATATCTCACCAAGATATTCAACTTGTCTATGGCCACTCTCATCATTCCTGATAAGTGGAAATTAGTGAAGACTCCCATGAGTGAAGACTCTTGAGACCCATACTCTCACTCTTTATGAAACACCTGACCCCAGCCTCACACCAGCATGGTTTCCGAAGAGCGCATAGCACCACCATGGCACTCACCGTCATTAACGCCCAGGTAAACCGCGGCCTCAATAAAAACCGCCCCTGCGAGAGGACTGTCCCAGTAGCGTTGGATCTAAAAAAGGCTTTCGATACAGTCAGCCACGCCACGCTACTAGATGACATTTTACAGTCGACACTCCCGCCAGGGTTGAAGAGGTGGACCGCGAAGTACCTGAGTGGTCATCATTCGTCGGTTATATTTCGAGACAAAACATCTAAACAGAGGACAATAAAGCAAGGTGTACCGCAGGGTGGTGTCCTTTCACCCTTGCTTTTCAACTTCTATATCTCGAAACTCTCCCAGCCGATAATGGTGTCGGGCAATGACATTGATGGCCTATGGTCCAAGGTAAACGACTACCTCGCCAGCCTTTCTCGCTTCTTCACTGCGAGGAATTTGCAACTCCCCCCAACTAAATCCACGACGAACGTTTTCACCACCTGGACAAAGGAGGTCAAGCTACAACTCAAGGTGAAAGTCGATGATACACAAATTCTGACTGTTAACAACCCCAAAATATTGGGAGTTACCTTTGACAGCTTGCTCTCCTTCTCAGCGCATACAACCGCTATTGCAACTAAAGTACAGAATCGCAACAAGGTTCTCAAGTCGCTCGCCGGCAGCACTTGGGGCAAAGCCAAGGAAATGTTGCTGTCGACTTTTAAAGCAATAGGCCGACCGGTTCTAAACTATGCTGCGCCTGTCTGGTCCAGTGATTCGCAGTTGGCGAAGCTTCAGATCTGCCAAAACACTACCATTAGTACTGCGACAGGATGTCTCTTGATGTCTCCCCTTCATCATCTACACGACGAGGGCCATATGCTCCCTGGGAAGGAGCATAATAAACTGCTAGGCAAGCAGTTCCTGCTAGGGTTTTACCGCAGGCCTCACCCATGTAGACACCTGCTCGAGCCTGAGCCACCTCCCAGACACATCAGGAGGCGTTTCCTCAACTACGTGGACGAGATCTCAGACAAAACAAACAGACAGCTACTGGATCGGACAGTGTACAGACAGGCCATAAATGACATTCATGGGGCGACTATCACCACCTTCTTAATCTCCCGACCCCCCGAATGCCGTTATCGGAGTCCAACCACCACCAATCGCAGACGAAGAGTTTCAACTTCCCCGAGAGTCCCGCGTAACCTTGGCACAATTACGTTCTGGATACTGTAGCAGGTTAAACTCCTACTTATCCAGAAACGACCCCGATATACTAAACATATGTCCAGCATGTGAAGGCACTCCGCACGACACTAACCACCTTTTCACATGCCCCATTAAACCCTCTCATCTAACACTCCTCTCCCTCTGGACCCAACCTGTCGAAACAGCAAGTTTCCTGGGCCTACCGTTAGATGAGCTAGACGAAGACGACCAGTGATTACGCTACACTGACAGGGCAAAGGTACTGCTACAACAACAACAACAACAACAACAACATGACACGTACCGCAGCGGAAGGCCTCTTGAACGTCTCAAATAACTTTTGAAGGAGAACGATCGCCAAACCAGTCATGAATTCGCGAAAAAAATTAAGTGCGATCATAAAACGATTTTCAATTCAACTATCATTTAAAGTGATTTACCGAATAATTGGAAGTTTTTGGTAGGTGAGGTACGAACTCAACGACCTGTAGGTCATATCCAAGTTTTGACCTTTTTAATCTGAATTACTGTTTATTTTATTATTTTTTCTCAAATACTTTTCACCATATAAATTAAACTTTGAAAGTCTATAAAAAACTCAAAAAATTTTGATCAAAATTTGGAGATTTTTAATCTGAATTTCCATTTGTTTAATATTTTTTCTTAAATATTTTTATCCACATGAATCAAACTTTTAAAGTTTATAAAAAATTCTACAAGTTTTGAGCTTTTTAATCCGAATTTTTAATGTTTTTATTATTTTTTCTTAAATATTTTTCACCATCCAAATCAAGTTTTCAAAATTTATAAAAAAATTCAACAAATTTCAATGTAAATTTTGACATTTCTAAACTGAATTTCAATTTTTGTTTTTTTGTTATATTAGTTTTTCTTATTTAACATTTGCATCCAAATTTTGAGCTGTTTAATTTGAACTCCTATTTTTTTATTCTTTTCCCTTAAATATTTTTCCCCTGTAAATCAAAATTTTTAAAATTTATAAAAAATTCAGAAAAATTCAACAAACTTTCATCAAAATGTTGACCTTTTTAATCTGAATTCCTTTTTTTTATTATTTTTTCCTTAATATTTTTCACCACGTAAATTAAACTTGGAAAATTTATAACAAATTCAGAAAAATTCAACAAATTTTCATATGAATTTTGAGCTTCTTAATCCGGATTTCTTGAAAATTTTTGTGTAAGGCATAACTTGGCTCATCGAATTCGAGTAAAGTAAGTTTTTCGACCATATATTGAGTGCAGTTTCCAACTTTCAACATTCGTTGATTTTTTTAAATTTCTTCTTTGCCTTTTTAGCTTCATTTCAAAATTGAAATGAAAATTGACTGAAAACAAGAAAATTCAGGATTAAAAGAACTGTAGCTGAGACACGACCAATGATGTTTTTCACACACAAACAAAAAAAGCAAAAATTATTAAATATTATTGTATTGGAACTTTCGATGAAAAGCAGCCGACATGCACCAACTTCTACGAGTAATTCAATAATTCACGGCTGGTGAAACCATCACAAGACCCCAACTAATTGCTCTGAGCCAATCATGGAGGAAAACTTAGCAGCAATACGAAGAATCGTTCAATCGGCATTCATTAATCACCTATTAGCTGTTACCAGCAATTATGTCTCCTCCTCCGCTAATGGCATCCACTGTCAATGTAATTCCGGCGTTAAAATGCGGCATAAGTAGCACGCAATATTGCAGTACAGCAATAAAAGCAGAAATGGTTGTTGTTCAAGCAACGATAAATGCCCACAAAAGCTGTGTTGGCTTTCGCTTAATGATCAAATTAGTAATAAGCAGCTAAAGCCAATATTTTCTATGTGCGAATTCTACTATTATGATGGCCAACTGAGGTGCCACTCCATTAGTGCCCGACTAAATTATGGAGACTAAAAATGGGTGGCGGTAATAAATGATTAGTTATTGGCCTAATCCTGTTTGCAGTCAGCTAAGTGAGAGTGGTAATAATTTACTGGATGGCAAAAGAAGTGGAAGGCATACATAAACATATATAGGTATGTATAAATATGTTAGGGTGGAACGGGAATGCTGGACTCTGTCACAGTTTCGCATTATCCGAGTTCTTGTCTGTATTCTATCGTTATATATAAAGGTTCATATTCTGTTTACTAACTGTTTACATTCCCATTTTTCATGGCATATGATTTCATTCATATGGCTGCCTCGGCCGACTGCGCATTAGAGCATCCTTTTAGCCCAGTTTTTCGAGGCTTTGGTGACGGTTCCTGACTCTCTTTCATGAATACTTTGCTCGAAATTCGCCTTTAGGGCTTGAATCATTAGTGAAATGTTCGCATCACAATGATCCTTCACGGCCCGAAGAAGTGAGTCTTACAACGGCAAATCGTAGCTAAGAGAAAATTATAAAAAATAGTAAAACTAAAAAAATGTTCATCAAAATTTCAAACCTCCTAAAAATTCAAAAAAAAATTATATTATAGAGTGAGAGTATACAGAGTCCGGCACTCGAAGTGTAACAAGTTAAAAAGGCCATAAATTTAGTTTGGGAAATTACTTTAATGCAATTCAAAGTAAAAAAGGTGTGAAAATAATACAAAATTAAGAATCTTAACATACTTTTGCTCAATATGACCACCTTTGCCTTGACTATGGCTTTGAGACGGTCAAGAAACGAATCGCAAACTGCCCGTATGTGAGTTGCAGGTATTTTGGTCCACTCGCGGACTATGGCTTCTTTTAGCACCTCGAGACTGGTGAATCTTCTAATTCGAACCTTTCTCTCCAATATGACCCAAAGAGAATAATCCCTCGGATTCGCCTCTGGTGAATTTGAGAGCCATTGTGTAGACGTTATGAAGCTCGAAACGTTGTTTTTAGCCATTCTTGGTTCACTCGAGCTTTGTGAGACGTTGTGCCAAGAACTGTTGAAACGTCCATGGTCTGCCACCACAATGTTTGTCTGCCCACTGCTTCAAATTCTCGTATGAACGGTCGGTCAAATCGATTGGGAGTTTACGAATTGGTCAATTTGAAAAATTTTCTCGTCGGCCAAGCGAGGCAACTCTTTCGCTCTCTCAAGTCTGACTTGTTACTGCTTTGGTATGAGATCATGTACCTTTTGGATCTTGTTAAGCTTGACTTTGAGATCATTTTTCAGTATGTGGGGGATACTACGGTCAAATATTTTCAGTTCTTTCGCCATTTGATTGGCATTTCGCCAGGGATTTCGCTAAAATCTCGGCTGAACTTTTTAAACCATTTCACGTGACGTTGCAGTCTTTTGATGATTTAAGAGTCTTAAACAAAATTTAATCTCTATATTTTTATGGAACATTTTAATCCGATATTTCTCACCCCTGGGGGTCATTTTGAACCTTATTTTTTAAAATCTCAAAAAGATTAAGTTTCTAAGGCCGATGGAAGGTTGAAATGTTCCAAAAAAATATTTCCCAGAAGATTTCAGTAAAGGTCTTCTCGGATTAAAACGGAGTAAAACAACGGACTTCATTAAGCTGCTCCCAACACCAGCTGTATTTGCTTTGCAGCTTGTAAAGGAACACAAGAAAATTTTGCGAATTACGTGGAAAGCAACTACTAAAAAAATTCTACTGGAGTTGACATAACCGGTTTGAGTTTAAAGCGCATAACTGTACTTATATAAATACACGACCTGACTATTAGTGTTGTAAAGTAAAAGAAAGAGACTATTGGGAATGGCCCGCTCCAAAGTACTTGGGAAATTCCAGCTAAGCGTCAAACAGCTGGATACACACAATAAAAAGTTGATTTGTTTTTTTGTCTTGCGATTGGTGGTTTCAATGACAAAGTGATTTGCGTTTTGGTTGTTGTTTCGCTTGTTTGTTTGCATTTTGATTGGAATTTTTACACACAAAAAAGAAAAAAACAAATCCTACAAAAACAAAAAAACTTGTAAATTCTGGGGTTTGTCCTACTGCTATCACCTTGTATGGATTCGCATTGAATAAAATGAAACGACCAACTGTTGGATACAGAACGTAAATGTAATTGTAAACAGAATCAATGTCGGGTGTTCTTTTTGCAGATCGGATGGAAAATAATATAGCAAATATTAGATCAACTTCTCTAGCCCGGAGCCCATTCTGCCACCCCCTTCTGCAGCCATCAAAGCCACGGTTAGAAAACAGATTATTCGAACTCACAAGCAAGCTTGACAGGCTGAGAGAGGCTGCAGATGGACAAAACTTATGTTACCGACTGTTATGTCCGACCGACTGTCGCAGTTTCTCCTGTCGCTAAGCAGAAGGAACTGTAGGCACCTGGTTGGACTGATGGTGCGCCACTTTCTATGGGCGAAGCACTTGGAAAAGATAGGCATCTCAGACAGTGTACTCTGCCCAGCTTGTGAAGAGGAGGATGAGACGACGGACCACTTCTTGTGCGTCTCGCCCGCCTTCGCTCGAATCAGGCTTGCGGTCTTTGGCACTGATGTGTTAAGAAGCGGCCATCTTGGCTCCTTGGCACCACAAGGTCTACTCAGATTTGTTTGGAGGTCGAGTAGATTTAAAAACAATTAAAAAGGGAACCCGAGTGCAGTCGAATGGACTTAATTTTGTCTGCGTGCTGTACTTGCTAGTCTGTCCGGACAAAAGAAAAAGACCTATTAAAATACATTGGAACCACTCCAACGCATTTTGTTTAGGAATCTGGTCGTTAATTTGATAAGCCAGTGATAAGATCCTACATTGAACGAGGGCAATGCTATGTATCTCTTTTCATGAAAATACCTGTTAGTTGATTCGGTTTTTAGCGTTCACATCACTGTAGATGCTTATAACATCGAACCAGCTTGCAGATCTATAACAATTTCAGTTTTGAAATACAACACACAGTCCCTATTAACCGGCAAGACCTGCAGAGTCTTGGGCAAGACAAGAACTAGTATATACTAGATGAGGCAGCATTTGGAGTAATCTAAATCTATATAGAGATGTGATGGGACCAACTTTACAGCAATAAATCCATAGATCAGCGGATCCAGATCATTTGCAATATGGTACGAATGGGAATTGGGAAAATATGGCAGGAAATGACGAATACCGAACTCCATTCACCAGAAGATGAGCCATGACTTCTGCGGAAGCTATCAAAATGAGAGGGAGGAAGAGACCATCGCACTTTCACTGGCATTATCCTGGTCTATTCGCACGTAGAATCAGCATTTTAAGTAAAAAAATGTTTAAGGTGTTGGAAAATCGCATTACTGTGGAAATTGGGAATCTTCTAAAATTTTTGAAAAGTTCATACCGGCTTCAGGAGCCGAGTTTCCCACGTGTCCCATAGTGGAACCTAGCCGAACCTAACCTTTATATGGAAGTTAGGCGTAATCGTAGTGCACTTTTTAATATTTTCTTGACCACCCTACCTTCCACCAGTTTATCGATGTTCTATCAACTATATCTTTGACTTGGAGGCTACACTCGTTGTTTTACCGGGTCCAGCACTCGAAGTGTAATCAACTTCAGACCGGTCGCACAGATGATGTTAGTTGGCTAAATGACAGTTCAGAGTATTGATTAGAAGCGCGCGGAAGCATTTTGCCGGGAGTAAACGCGATTAAGAAAATCAGTAATGGATTTCAAACGTAATAGTTTGATTGCATTATATTTGGCTGGAATATCACAACCAGCGATTGTTCGTGAGCTCGAGCACCATAAAGTAAATAAAGCTTTTGATTATCGCACCATTACCCGTTACAATGCTACTGGTAGCATCGCGAAACGTCATGGAAGTGGTCATCAAAAGACCGCAACGTCACGTGAAATGGTTCAAAAAGTAAAGAAGCGACTTGAGCGAAATCCCCGACGAAGTGCCAACCAAGTGGCGAAAGAACTGAAAATATCTGACCGTAGCATCCGCCACATACTGAAAAATGTTCTCAAAGTCAAGCCTTACAAGATCCAAAAGGCGCATGATCTCACACCAAAGCAGCAATAAGCCAGACTTGAAAGAACAAAGGAGTTGCTTTGCTTACCCGAAAGCAGTTAATTTCCGAACATTGAGTTTCCTGACGAGAAAAATCCGCAAATTGAGCAATTCGTAGACTCGCAAAACGAGAGGACTTATATGACCGACCGTTCATACGAGAATTTGAGTCATCGATTGGCCAGCAGGAGGCAGCACCCGCCACAGGTAATGGTTTTGGGCTGCTGTAATAGCAGATGGGCGCCCTCCAATTGTTTTTATCGAGCATGGCGTCAAAGTAGATGCGAAATATTGTCGGAAAAGTATTCTGGAGGTTGCTTTGAAGCAGTGGGCAGACAAGCATTTCGGTGGCAGACCATGCGTCCATGCACTCGGCACCGTGACACCATCTCACAAAGCTCGAGTGGACCAATAATGGCTGAAAAACAACGTTGCGAACTTCATAACGTCCACACAATGGATCTGAATTTCACCAGACGCGGATCCGATGGATTATTCTCTTTGGGCCATTGTGGAGAGCGAGGACAGAACTAAAAGACTCACCAGTCTCGAGGCTCTGAAAAAAGCCATTGTCCGTGGGTGAGTCAAAATACCTGCAAGTCACATTCGGGCAGCTTGTGACTCGTTTTTAGACTGTCTCAAGGCCATAGTCAAGGCAAAAGGTGGTCATATAGAGCAAAAGTAAATTGATTTTTAATTCTGTACTATTTTCAGACATTTTTTACTTTGAGTTGAATAAAAGTAACTTTCCAAACTAAATGGATGACCTTTTTAATTGGTTACACTTCGAGTGCGGGACCCTGTAGTGCAGTGTAGTGCCTCGGAAAGGCACTAAACCACAATCACACATTTTCTTGCTTTGATGTACGTCAATTCACAACAAAAGTTTGCGTTTTCTTTCAGGCTTCCCATTCAAACACAATTTGTTGTTTATTTTCACTGAGCAAATTCTATAAAGTCGCTAATAAATCTGGGTTTTTTTGTTTTTTTGGATATCCAAAAATGTATAGAGCAAATGAATACAAAGAAATGCTTTGAATATACGAAGAAGATGTGTAATAAACTAATTATTACCTTTTTATATTTTTGTTTTTTTCCAGCAGCATTTCCAGACACATTGTTTCGAGTGTAATTCAATTATATTTCTATGAAGACGCGACTCACTACGCATAAATATGAATGACTAATGAAGTACATTATTAACGGCAATTACTGCTAAAATACGTAAGTATGCGTTAAATCACATCAAAAGCATTCGCCCATCGCCATGACAAACTGACGGGATTATGAAACTTGAGCTTTTGCAGAGAAATAACTTAGGAAATTATTACGGTATGCTGTGTTTTGTTGTTGCAAATAGCACGCATTGATGGACGATGGATGTACTATATATGTATGTGTATGTGTACGTATGTATGTTTGTTAGCTTTTCCGGGAATAAATATTGAAAATAGTACAGTGAATGGAATTTTAATTGCAATAACTAAGTTTTTATTTATAATTTTTAACTGGAAATCTCCTCATATGAAGTGATACTTTTTACACAAAAATAAATAAATCAAATTAAAGCATAATTGAATCGAGAATAGTGTCCACTAACAAGCACGTAGCATTTCCTTGTTATAGAAACTAGCAGAGAGGACGTGCGGCGCGTGCTGCATTCCGGCCAATTCTGCTGCTGCGCCCCTTATGCGCCCTGATGGAAATAACAAAAGCATAAAAATTGAATAAATACGTCTCGCACAGTTGTCATCAATTCACGCAACCACCTTCCACCTACAATCTGCGCGCTACTGATGCTCTTCGTGTGATGCTTCTGCTGTTTATCCGCCTGCTTTTGTTTTCTCTGTTGCTGCGGCTGCTGCTGCTACGGCTATAAAACATCGGACTACAGTGACGGAAACGATGCAAAGCAAATGCGTAAATCTGTGTTTGTTGTTGTGCAAATTGTATTATAGTGAATTGCGTAGAATGGCGCGAAAAATGGCTACACCTTTGCGCATTTAAATCTTCTGTTTGAGTTGCAGATTTTATTACTTACATCTGTTAACATGCTGAGGAGATAAGTGGCGGTTGTTTAGCTTATTATTTGCGGTTAAGTAAAAAATTTTTAACTTTTTTGGATCATGAAAAAAGTTTGACGTGCAATAATCATCTGCGATACGGGCGGGGACAAATGTATATTATTAACATTATTTTTATTTGCGTAATGTTAGGTCTGATATTTTAAAGTTAAGTAAAGGGTAGTTAAGTTTTAAAGGTCGGTATTGATCTTGAATAAAATACAATTTTTTTAGAAAATCATTATCATTTCTCTTTGTTATGATAAAATTGGTATGGCTCAATTACGTATAGAATAAAATATTGGTCAAATGGCCGCCGCAGCCTCGGCATCACACCTCCTTCCGATGGTCCAAATTTTCGATGAGGCTGAAGCATAATTGAGGTTATGTGCCGTTAATGTGTTGAATTATCTCATCCTTTAGCTCTTGAATTGTTGCTGGCTAATCGACGTACACCTTTTCTTTCAAATAACCCCAAAGAAAGAAGTCCACAAAAAGTTCGTTACATCTCACGATAGCGAACACTATTCACAGTAACTGCCTGACCGGCCTCATTTTGAAAAAAATACGGCCCAATGATGCCGCCGGCCCATAAACCGCACCAAACAGTCACTCTTTGTGGGTGCATTGGTTTTTCGGCAATCAGGCAATCACTCTTGGATTATCATTCGCCCAAATGCGGCAAATCTGCTTATTGACGAATCCACTGTGGTGAAAATGTGCCTCATCACTGAAGATGAAGTGCGCGATATGTATTTTGATTTGAACGCCCGTTTTCATAATAAGCCTGAATACTCGTATGCAGCGATCGTTGGAGCAACGTTATTCGATCAAATTTTGCGTAAAGCTAAACAAAACGAGTACCGAAACCATTGGGCTACTCAAGGAGGCTTACGGGGACCAATCTCTGTCCAGTGCCCAGGTAAAACGGTGGCACAAGTCGTTCAAGGAAGGCCGGGAGGACGTCGAAGACGAACAGCTATCTGGAAAGCCTTCGACCACCGGCGCACACCGCCTTCCTCTGCACCTCTGCATTGTCCAAGATGGGGGTTCCGGTATTTCCCCACCCTGCCTACAGCCCAGACCTGTCCCCTCCGGACTTCTTCTTGTTCCCGCGCCTTAAAAGAAAGCTGAAGGGGAGGCGTTTCGACTCCATCGAGGCGATCCAAAACACTGGGACAGCCGAATTGAACGCGATTCCGGCGGATGAGTTTAAAAAATGTTTCCTGCAGTGGAAGGACCGCTACCAGCGGTGTATTGACGCTCAAGGGTCCTATTTTGAAGAATATTAGTTATATAAGCCAAAAGGTTTAATAAACTGCTTAAAAAAATAAGGCTCATTACTTTTCATATCATATCATATCGCACCCTAAATACAAAAGGGTCACAACTCAAAATGTACTTCTGCTCAAATATGAACGAGACGTTATCAATAAAACGGTCCGCGGATGACATATGGCAAAAATAAATTTTTTGTTTTTTGGTAGGACTGTTATAAGCTTACATGGCAAATTTCAGCGTGATATGTCACATAGTTTGTTTTCTGTGCTACTGTAAACAAGTCAAGCTCGAGTGTGGAAAATTTTGAGTTGTGCCCCTTTTGTATTTAGGGTGCGATATGTGTTCCGTTTTTTCAATCTTGTATTAAATGCATTCATTTTATGTTTTATTCAGAGGATTAAAAAATGTATTCGTCTCGCTCTATCCTCTATTCAAATTCTGCTTCTTTCTATACGCACACGGCTCCCGTTTTTCCAAACTTCTCCCGCTTTTCTCCGCTTTTTATCGACCAATCAGCGATCGACACGTATAGGAGGATTGCAACATAGTGAAAAGAATTCACAAGGTGAGAGTCAGACCATTAACCGGCTCTCAGCGAATTTGAAGGAATCAGCTGATTGACTGCTGTCACCGGGGCCATGAAAGCGTTTTGTTCACGCAAAAACTGAGACTGTATTGATGATGTACGAAAATCAGCAGAGCATTCGCTCATGTTGCTTCGTTGGCGTCTGAACAACAACTGTGCGAACGAGTGTGTGAATGCGCGTGAAATGAGCGGGCAGAATTCGGCAGCCGAGTACCTGCTCACGTGGCAACCGAAATCAGTTCTCACAATTTTCGATTGTGATTCGACTAGCGAATCATCCAATTTTGTAAATCCTTTTGCTCGATCTGAATTTTGTTCCAAAAGTTTAATTCTGATGAGAAAACGAAACCGAGGAAGTCAGTGTGCGGGACACAACCAACCACCAATTTTTTCGATTTGAATTCTCATTCTGACAGCAATCAGAATCTGCAGCTACACTGGTTATCTTATGAAAGAAAAAAAACTACTTTTTGGATAAAAAGCCTTTGCAGCAACTGAAAGGCACTCGGCCTGCCGAAGAGCAACTGCTATTAGAAAAAAATGTTTCTTTAATTTTTTTTTCACTTTAATATGACTAGGCATAATTGTTCTTGTGGCTCTATTCAAGTGGCAGCATATCAATGGATCGATCGAGAAAAACATGAAGAAGCCACGAAAAAATAAACAAAAATTAATTTTGACGAACGTTGTCATGGCAGCTGAAAGTGCACAACTCGATGGGTGAGCACAAAAATAGCTACCTGAAAACAATCAGATAATAAGCGCAACAACAATGCCAAGTTTGACGAGTATTGGGAGACAACAACAATTGTTTACATTTGCATTTGAATGGCTTAAGTAAATGTAAGTATTGGGTTTTCTCTTCACATCAATTGCCTGAGCAACTGAAGCAAACAAATTTTATCCCCACACAAATACTCGTTTATGTACATGCGTGCCCATGTATGGCAATAGCCACTTGTGGATGTACGTATGTATTTGTCAGTGTCAGAATTTGCAAAACAAAGAGACCAAAGCATTAACAAATAGAGCAATAACAATGACATATCAACGAGAAGATTTCCTCAGCGTTCACTTGCACCCACATCATTGCCAAGTGCCAAACAACGGTATTTACGCACTTGAACTCACAACACAAGAAAGTTGATGGACACACATACATATGCACGCACATTTGTAAATTCACTGCGTTACAGCGGTATTAGAGCGCACGTTGCCAAAACGGGGTTGCCAGTAGCAGATGACACTTGCTGATTTGTGCCGCGGGGCATATGTACTTGTATGTGTATGTGTGTGTGCGTGTGTATGTGTACGAGTATGTATGCATATACGACGACACTATGGAGCAGAAGTGAAAACAAAAAATGTCGTTGAGAATTTAGGAGAAATTGTACAACGCGCTTCCAAATAGAGTCTATGGCGTAATATCAGGTCAGTCCAAAATGTGCGTTTTTTTAAGGTGGTTTTAAAAGTAATAAAAAAGATGTTTAAAGTATTTATTAATATATAATATATTTTCCTTCATTATTTACAATGTCTTCCCAACGTTTAGGAAAATTTTGAATTCCCTGCTCAAAAAATTGTTTGCCCTTGGAGCCAAAATACGCTTCGATATCCCTTTTTATAGCTTCTTTTGAGGAGTAGTTCTTGTTACTCATATGGGATTGAAGTCCACGGAAAAGGTGATAAGCACAAGGTGCAATATCCGGAGAGTACGGTGGATGCGGCATTAGCTCCCATCCGAGCTCGTTTAGCTTGCCTGATGTTTGCCTTGCAGTATGAGGTCTTGCGTTGTCGTGGTGAAACAAAACTTTGCGTCCATTCACTAAAGACGGTCGATTTTTTTTAAGTGCAGTGTGTGAACTGTTCCATGCGATGAATTTAACCTCTGAGCTATCATATCGACTGTCAAATTTGGCTTAGCTTCCACGAGTTCGAGCAAGGCGTCGGAGTTAAAGACTTCAGGACGACCAGCGCTCGGGGCATCCTCCACGTCGCAGTTACCACTCACGGCATCCTCTCCGTGAACAGTGTTTATTTCTGCAGCAGCAGTTGTTGCATTTTTACCACTTTTATAAAAAAATACAAAATATGCCTCTTATACGCGTTCAAAGATTCCATTTTATTTTTTAACAACACGTCCTTCTATCCACGATTAAAATCACTTGTTGAATGCACAATATATCAAAGAAAATATAAATAGTTCCGTTATATTCCGCGAATAATTTTTTGTATGCAAAAATTGTACAAAAGTGAAATTATGGGTAAAATACGCACGAACTTATGGACTGACCTGATATTAATAAAATGTTTAAGATATCAGCTTGGGGATAAGTTCGTAGCGTCTTACCGCAGACTCTTACTTACACAGAAAAAAATTATATCAATAAGATAGTCAATTATATATTTGGCGTTGCTGTTTACAACCTCTTCCCACCTCTCGACCAATTTGTTGATTTTGCTCCGCCAAAAATCACCTGGCCTGGTATCAAAGAAGTTGTTGGGCCAGTTTTAAGGGCATCTTTGTTATCGAAGGTAACACTCGGCCTTCATATGGTTTGACAGGGAGTGGAAAACATGGTAATCGGTCGGTGCAAGGTCCGGAGAATACGACGGAGGCTTAACGACCCCCCATTCGAGCTCTTTTAGTGCGGCTTTGAAGACTTGTGCAACATGGGGCTTTGCGTTGTCGTGAAGGAATATGGATTGACCTTGTCGATCGGTTCTTTTCAGCCGAATAACCTCAATGACGCGATGTAGCTATGCAATGTAGAGCTCCTTATTGACCGTGGCATTCATTCCGAGCATTTTCCAGTGCACCCGGCTCTCCCAGTCCCACCAAACAAATATCAATATCATCTTTTGATGAAGATCCGGTTTGACTCTCAGCTTTGGCGTATCTCCTGGAGCCACCCACTCCTTTATTTGATGTATAGGCACCATTCTCATATCCCGTGCCGATTCGGTACAAAAAGCGCTGTTTATGACCGCGTGTTGATCGATGGCAGGGGAGATGCTGAGAAGCAATTCGAAATCGACTTTCTTTGTTCTTTTTCATTGAGCTCGTGAGGCACCCAGGCTCCCAATTTTTCGGTAAATTCCATTGAATGAAGGTGATTGTGAATCGTTTTTTGATCGCAGATCATTTGGCGACCGTTCCCCCTTAAAAGAGATTAGAGACGTTCAGAAGGCTTTCCGCTGCGGGGCGTGGCCTCCAAGTCAAAGCCGCCATTTTTGAACTTTACAAATCATTTCCGTACTGCAGACTCGCCTATGACAACAATACACGTCGCAAATATTCTAGGCTGCTTCGGCAGCGTTTTAACCTCCATGAAAAGCAAAGCAGAGCAGGTGTCGAAAATGTTAATTTTTGCCTCCATGGTACTCCATTTCTAAGCCTCTAAATTAATAAAAAATTAAATAACTCACAATACAATTAACATAGTTTTGTAGAGCAGAAAGAGATCTATGAATGAATACTTACCCTTCAACCCAAACAACAAGCAAATCGTTGTGAAATAAAATAAAATATAAAAATGCCTCGAATCTATTCCCCAACCCAATATTTCTAATTATTTAATCTAAAAACTGAAAACTTTCCGTATTTCCTGCCAATATTGTTTGCAAAATGCAGTTGCCCACTGTGTGACACATTCAGGACGCATGTGATGCCGCATGGGGAACCTGTCTCTCCTAAAATCAGTGTGACCTTTCAAACATTTTAGAAGATCCCTGATTTCTACAGAACTAAGATCTTCCAATCCATTAAAGAATTGTCCACCTAAGTTAGTAAATCCACATCTGGATAGAGAAGGACAATGGCTCAGAAGGAGCGAGATCGGTTTTTGTACACCCATCCTCAGGGCGTACCTGCCGGTTAGGCAATGCCCCATTATAACTGAAATCAGTTTGCTAAGACTGTGTTTATTTCCATCTTTCAAAATGCCAAAGAAAATTTAAATCAAAATTTCGAAATTAAGATGAAATTTTTTTTTAATTTTTGCAGTTTTTTATAAATTTTTAAGTTTTGACTTATGTGGTTTTTGTTAAAACAAGAACAATATTTTCGAACAAATGCCAAAGAAAATTTGAATCAAAATTTCGAAATTAAGATGAAAATTTTTTTTAATATTTCCAATTCTTTTATAAACTTTTATGTTTTGATTTATGTGGTTTTTGTTAAAGCAAGAGCAATATTTTCAAAAACATGCCAAAGAAAATTTGAATCAAAATTTCGAAATTAAGATGAAATTTTTTTTTTAAGTTTTGCAATTCTTTTATAAATTTTTAAGTTTTGACTTATGTGGTTTTTGTTAAAACAAGAACAATATTTTCGAAAAAATGCCAAAGAAAATTTGAATCAAAATTTCGAAATTAAGATGAAAATTTTTTTTAATTTTTCCAATTCTTTTATAAACTTTTAAGTTTTGATTTATGTGGTTTTTGTTAAAGTAAGAACAATATTTTCAAAAAAATGCCAAAGAACATTTGAATTAAAATTTCAAAATTAAGATGAAAAGTTAAGAGAACTTCTGCGGTTTTTGTTAAAACAAGAACAATATTTTCGAAAAAATGCCAAAGAAAATTTGAGTAAAAATTTTGGAATTAAGATGAAAATTATTTTTAATTTTTCCAATTCTTTTATAAATCTTAAAAGTTATGATTTATGCGATTTTTGTTAAAGCAAGAACAATATTTTCGAAAAAAAGCCAAAAAAATTAAATTAAAATTTCGAAATTAAGTTAAATTTTTTTTTAATTTTTCCGATTCTTTTATAAATTTTTAAATTTTAATTTATATGGTTTTGATTAATACATCGGCAGTATTTTCTAGAACCAAGCCAGGAAAATTTTACCAAAAAATCATTACAAATATTTAAAAAAATATCCTCATGCACACTTAGTTATGCTCGCTACTGTACGTGGCCACGAGTATCCTTGCCTACTCTACCAACCAACGTCATTGCCAATTGCACTGTTTATTTATCAGCGAACTCAAATAAAGCTGCTATTCTGCTGCGTAAATCGTTTTATCTCAATCATAACGGAAGTACCCACTAGTTGCTATTGCAGGTACGTTGTGTAATATATTTGTATGTAAGTATGAGGGCATGTGGATATATATACATATGTGTATATGTATATGTAAATGTGGATCCGCGCTTAGCGGTATGTTCGTTTGCTGACGTTGGTAAGTGCTGGCACACAGTTATTCAACAGCCATTCAACAACCTGCCAACCAAGCGTGCAACCATATCGAGCAGTTACCTGGCAATTTCAATTAAAAATCGACGACATTGAAACCAATGAACTGTCTGATTGTCTGCTGCAAGCAACGGTTGCCACTACATGAACTTGCTCACGAACACTGGAAAATTTTAAGTTACTCCAAGTAGAAAAAAACAAAATTAATTAGATGGGTAATTATCGATGCTCCGAGCAATTTAAAAATCGAGATGTGAAGCCGTGACAAGTTTTTTAGCAAACATCAACCAAGAAATGTGATATTCGTCACTTTAATCCAACACTTTAATCGTCCTGATTCTTTCGTATTTACAATAGGTCAATGTGCTTTCGAGATAGCGCACGATAAGGTAGAACTCCAGCTGTCTTGCGCTTGTTTAAGAAAGAAATTGTGCAGTTTCCTTTAACAACGGTGAAAGAGATACCGATGTCTGAATGAGGACAACTGAAACCGATTTTATCGACGCATTCCTGACAAGCTCATCGGCAATTTCATTTCCCTGTATGTTCCTATGCCTTGGAACCCAGATAAGAGAAATATTTCCTGCACGTTCGATATGTTTGATATCATCCTTACAGGAGTTGACCAGAAGGGAGCTGCGGTATGGCGATGACAGCACCTTGACCGCAACTTGACTGTAGGAAAGCATATTTATGTCTCCATCCCGACAGCGATCCCTAAGAAGTTTGCATGCCTTCAGTATCGCGAATATCTCTGCTTGAAAAATACTAATAGTTTTCGGGAGTGTAGAGGAGACTGAAATGCTCTATCCAACACCATTCCATATTGGATCCGTTGGGGAAAACGGTGGTGGTACTTATGCCCGTGCAGACTCTCCCCTCCTTTCAACCCAGCCTGCTTGGAAAGATAGCCCTAAAATATTCCTCAAAATCCAGTTTGCGGATGGAGAGATCTCAACGAAGTACAGAGAAGAAAGGGAAGTAAGTACAAAACGAGCACACACGTCCCAGTGATGCCAATACAAGCAGTCCTCTGCATTCTCTCTAATTTAGTGGTGTTATAGCTCTTTCGAAGAGCTCCCCATCAAACAAGACCTTTTTTTTTGCAGAACATAGATTTAAAGGAGTAGAAAGATGTACTGGACTTCTTAACTCGATTTTCGATGTGTAGGCACCAATGGAGCTTGGAGTCAAGTATTACACACCATTTGGGGTGTTTAACGGAGCTTTTCCTCCTATTGGTGGCGTGCATCTTGATGTTGTTTCACAAATGGGGGGGCCTGCAGTTTTAAGCCGATAGATAGATAGATATTTTTTTGTGAGGAGCCTTTTCCTGGCAGAAATACACTCTTGCCTGCCGAGGGGCGAGTTGGCTTATTTCGTAAACCATCACGCAGAAACTTCAATGTTTCACCGACAAATGCTTGAGGATAATATGTAACATAGAACTCTGGAGACCAACGAACGAAGAGTCCATCCTACGCCAGCTAACATGCAGAAAATGGAATTGGATAAGTTACGCTCTTAGAAAACCACCCCACAGCATCACAAGAATGGCTCTAGATTGCAATCCTCAGAAAAGCAGAAGCCGCGGCCGTCCAAGAAATAAATATATGCATCCTGCACGATTTATCCTCCATAAAAACAACCTGGGACAAAGCTAAGTCAATAGCATCTAACCGCGTGCGTTGGAGAAGCCTTGCAGAGGCTCTATGTTCTTCAAAGGAGTAATCAGCAGAAGGAAAAAAACTGTATGTACCAAATACGTAATGAAATTAAATATTTCTCCCTTCGCTTGCATTTCTTAATCTCAATTTCAATCTTAAATGCTAGTCATTCTCAAACTGAGGCGCTTAATATTAAAAAAATGTGTGTTAAAATTCATGATTGAGTGGTGTACGTAAAGTCAAAGACTTTCCATAGAAATATTTATTTGACCGATTTTCAAATCTTAATCTAAGGCTATCCTTATCGCCATTTCAACGACGCTTTGCGTGACTAACGCACAGATTTGTCGTGACAAGTTAAGGTCGTGCAAGTAACCACCCAGTGGCATTACAATAAATAAATGCAACACGTAAACTTGGTGAGGCGAAATGTGCCTGTCCTGAGATGCACTAAGCGTAAAATGTTGCATGATTGGTGTGAAATTTATATTGTTAAAATGTTTTAAATATAAAATAATGGCCGTACGTGGTGAACTCTGTACCACCGCAAATTTACTTGGTTATAAACCGCCCTAAAACTTTTTAGGACTCCTATTCAAAATTTCAACTCCAATTCACTGATTTTTCTTTATACATTTTTGTACAATTTACGCTCTTTTTATGGGGATTTTGTCTGAGAAGACCCCTAATGAAATTTTCCGAGAAATAATTTTCTACAATATATTAACACTCTAGGGATCTTATAAATGATTGCTTTTCAAGTTTCATCAAAAAAAGTTCGAAACGACTTTGAATAAAGGCAGTCAGTTTGTGCTCATTGTTTGCTCTTTTTTTAAACATCCATTGTGTTTGGTTGATAACTTATTAGGTTTAACAATATCTTGACTTCAGTGGGGCTTTCAAAACGCCAAATCACCAAGAAGATTGGTCAAAGACCAAACGTTGTGGATCTGTACGTGAAGGCAGTTGCCTGCTATGGTAAGAACTACAAAGATGGAACTGAGATGGTTTAAACACCGAAGGAAACCCGCAAAATCCTTAGGATTGCATCGAATTCCGTCCTTCAAACAACAAAAAATTAAGAAATGGCAAATTTCTCTTCCAGCAAATCCACCGTTCGAAGGGCTATTCTAAAAGCGGCCCATCTGAAGCTGGAATTAGTGGTGCTGCAGCCATAAAGCCATAGCCGTAACCATTAACAGCTGATATTGAAGCAGAATTAAGAGTAACATTTGCATTTTGTTATAAAAACACGGATAGTTTTCCCCTAAGTCAATTACTTTTTCGTCGTTCATTTCTAACATTCAAATTTTTAACGCAAATATCAAAACAAATACAAATTTAAAGTACTTCACAGCTGCTTCAATAGATGCATACGGCTACGGTTATGGTTATGGCGTTGTGGTGGGGGGCGCCCATAATCGTTTACAGTGATGCCCATCAGTGATGATTTTTGATCAGAACAGCTGATTGCTGTGGTTATGGTTATGGCTACGGAATGGCATCACGAATTGCAGCTTGAAGCATAAGAAATTACAAGGGAAAACATGGCTTAGAGTTCTTTTACAAATAACGATCCCATTGAATGAAAAAAGTAGTATATAGTGAAAGAAGTTCAATATGGATGGACCATATGGATACAATTACCATTTTCATGACTTAAGGCCCTCGCCTTATTTGAAATGGTGTTTTTTGGGTGTTTCTTTAAAGACGCTTCTAAGAACGGAAAAGGGAAACGAAAAGAGATTTTTTATTTTTGTTTTAGTATTTTATTTTTTGATCCATTGTTGAAAATAAATTTTTTTTTTTTTGCCATACAATGTTCGTTCAAAAAGTTGTCAGCCTTCAAAAAATGGTCTTCCTATGGACATTGGACACAGTGTTTTTTTTTTGCTCCTTTATTAATTACACCTGTCGTATGGCACTAAGTAATTCTTTCTACAGCTTGGATTTCATAACATTAATCATTATCAATATTACATTTTGGTTAAGTTTTTGTGTGAGTTTACAAGTGTATGTACATAGCTTTAAATTCTTCTAGTTATCAGCTGAATTGGGGTTGGTCGTTTGAGCCGCCTGGAGTTTGCCCTTTCTGCTGTTGGGAGTTGTCGCATGTCAGTATTTGAATGGTTCATTAAATGGACAATATGATTTGTGCTGCGTTTGCGAATGATTTCTGCTACTGTTTCGATGTTGAGGTCGCGATGATTGCCTTCGTTTGGGACGTACCAAGGTGCATTGGTTATAATTCTGAGTATTTTTGATTGTAGTCGTTGAATAATGTTAATGTTACTTTTTCTTGCAGTTCCCCAGATTTCTATGCCGTATGCCCAGATTGACACAATCACAGTTTTGTATATAAGTATTTTATTCAGCAATGACAATTTCGACCGCCTGCCAAGTAGCCAATATAGTTGTCGGAATCTGTTTTTTATTTCTTTTATCAATTTCTGCCAACATTTTATTTGTTACTCTATGTACCTATTCTATTGTTGAATGTTTTCTACGAAATCCAAATTGGTGTTAGGGAAATAAGTTTCGCGCCTGTAGTATGGGGTCAAGGCGGTCAAGTATAAGCTTCTCAAAAAGTTTAGATACTGATGGTAATAAACTAATTGGTCTGTATGAAGAAGCTTCAGAGGCGTCTTTATTAGGTTTGGGTATTGCGATGATTTCAGCAACCTTCCAAGGCAGTGGAAAATACTTCATTCGAAATGCTGCGGTGAATATATTTCTTAAGTACAGATTGGCTTTGTCAGGTAACTCCTTTAAAATCCTTCCTGTGATTCCGTCATATCCTGGGGATTTATTTACGTCAATTTTTGACCCAATTGCTATACGTATTTCTTTCGAAGTTATTTTCTTGATTGGTATATTTATGTTACATGTGGGGTCTCAATGTCTTGGTTGTTAAGTTGATTTGCAAATGTTTTTTTTTAAATGATCAGCGATTATTTTTGCTTTTTCTTTTGGTGTTTTCGCCCAAGAATTTGTCCTTGTCCTAAGAGGGGGTTGGTGCATAACTGCGTTGTCAATTTTTTTTGCAGACCTCCCATAGTGTATAGTTTGTAGCTGTAGTAGCTCCCAGTGATGCGATATATTTTTCAAATTTTTCGTCCTTGTCCTCTTTTGATATATCTTTAATTTCTTTTGTTGCTATATTCAGCCTCTTTTTAATATCTGGTGAGCGTGTAGATTGCCATTTTTGCCTTAGTTTTTGTTTTTGCATACACTATACTGTCATTGAAGTATGCGATTGCGGAGTCTATTTCTTTTTCGCTCTTTAGGGGGACTTTAATGTTAAGACTTTGTTCCATAATTTCACGAAAATAGTTCCAGTTCGTATAATTATGGTAAAATTGATGTGTCTTGTAGTTTAGGATAGGAGCTAGCATAAGAATATTTGAGAATGGTCAGGACACAGATATAGAATATTCTAAGGAACCGATTTTGATGAAATAAAATTTAAACGACGTATATTAGAATTGATATCGTTTTAATGTGAACTGCGATCATTTGGAAAAAAAATTTCAGTGTTTTTTTCGGACTTTTAAAGTCAAAAAAGGGTCAAAACCCGGTTTTTCTTCTTTGAACGTCCGCCATTTTGTCAATTTTTTTTTTAAATCGTAGCTCACACGATACCGACATTCATACTGAACCTTTGTGTCTTTCAGAGACCTTTGAGTCCCGGAATCCGTGTCGCCAGTAACATACCTTTTTTTGTAAGACCATTTTTTGAAGGCTGACAACTTTTTCAACGTGCCTCGTATGGCAAAAAAAAAATTATTTTTTAACAACGGATCAAAAAATAAATTTTTCAATAATACGATCATTGGCAAAAAAAAAATGTTAGTATTTTTTTGGACCTTTGAAGCCAAAAACAAGGGTCAAAAATTCATTTTTCATATTTAAACGTCCGCCATTTTATCAAATGTTTTTTTTTTAAATCGTAGCTCACTCGATAGCGACATTCGTACTGAACCTTTGTGTTCTTTTGATTTCAGACGCTTGTGAATCCCGGTCGCCAGTGAGAATTCCTTTTTTTTGGAAAACTATTTTTTGAAGGCTGACAACTTTTTGAACGTGCCTAGTATGGCAAAAAAAAATTTTTGTTTTTTAACAATGGAGCCAAAAATAAAATACTCAATACAAAAATAAAAAATCTCTCACGCTTTTAAAGAAACACCCAAAAAGTACCATTTCAAATGAGGCGAGAGCTTTAAGAAAGGAGGAAAGGTACTTGAGACGACGTCACAGCCGTGAAGGTGGTGTTATGGTGTATGAGGAGCAATATCGTGCTATGGCGCATTCGAATTGAAAATTGTAGACTACAAAATGACGGGGAAACTACTATCAAGCTCTTTTTCCTAATCATCTTTTACCGAGTTACGTGAAACATTTGAGTCTATTAATTGGATACTTCAACAGGATAATGCACCTGTACACACTGCAAGTGGGGTCAAAACTTGAATTGCGTCCCGAAACGTCGAAACTTTAGCATGATCTATGTGGATGGTCCACGAATCGTCCCAATTTTTAGTCTTCATAAGAATAAAAATAGGCAGGATTGGATCGAAGAAAAAATCTGCACCGAAGCTTGAACCTCTGTCTTCACTGACGGTTCCAGGATGGAATCGAGAGTCAGAGCAGGGGTTTTCTCTAGATCAGCCAATTTATGTATTTCCTTTAAGCTGCCGAATACTGCTAGTATTTTTCAAGCAGAAGTCTTTGCGATCCTGCAGGCATGCAAAATGCTTAGCCGAGGGAGCGAGGGAGATATTAACATTTTCTCCGATAGTCAAGCCGCGATCAAAGCTGTGACGACGCCATGGCGTAGAACGAAATTAGTAAACTCCTGTAAGGAGGAGATCAAATCTCTTGGATATGCTGGTAATATTTTTCTAATCTGAGTTCCAGAGCACAGGAGCATAGAGGGGAAGGAATGGCTGAAGGAGATCGCTACCAGGAAGGGGATTGAATTGGCCTCAGAGACCTCCTACCCGGGCATCGGCGTCCCCTTGACAGTTGTTAAAGGGGAACTGCACAAATTATTTCCCAGGAAAGCGCAGACAAGATGAATCTCCATTTTATGTACTATTTCGGAAACCCTTTGACCCCAGTACAATATATGGAGGACTCAGAAAGTCCTTTGGATTCCTCGCCATTCAATTTCCAAACTCGTAGTTTTTTTACCGGTCACTGGACGATCGGCACACAAGCGGAAATGCTAGAGTTACCATTTATCCCCCGTTGCAGAAGCTCTGGGGACCTTTCAGATAAGAAGACTGTTGAGCACTTTCTCTGTAAATGTCCGGATTTTGCAGTTAGACGATTAAGATCACTCGGTACTCCTTTCTTCGACAGCCTTGGGCAGTGCGCCAACCTAAGCCTCATCAATCTTCTCCATTATATCAACAGCTCTGGCTGGCTGTAGATATATGCCTGTTGAAAGTCTCATAATGGTATCAAAACGGCTCAGCCCATTCAGACATTAAACAGCGCTGGTGCGATTCAGCCACTTCAAGCTGACTAATTACTTTAATGTTTCTGTACTTACTTCGTGGTAATTTCACCTCGTTTCTCTAGTTTGATACCATCAAATACACAGCATAAGTTACGAGTCATAAATGCAGGAGTGGCTTACCTGTCGGCGTTGATGTGTCACGAGTCTTTCTTACTTTGAACTACTGCGTGAGTTCTTCTTACTTGAAACTTACTTAGTGAAGCCACTTCTCCTCGAGAGTCCCTATACATTAAAAAACGCCCCTCCTGTCTTGCCGCCAGAGCAGATACTTTTTGGTACCTTCCCCTAGGCCTCAGTAAGATCAACTGCCGGAACATTACCGCCACTTGTTTCTGGTACTCGAACACTGTGCGTCAATTTATTCATTTTTAAAATGATTAAATAAAACTTAAGTCAAAAGCATTTAAAGTTCATACCTCATTGAGCGCTATTAGCCTTCATTTTCCCCCCGTCTCCTATTTATTATATTTCCAAGCAACTTAAGAATCCACAATAAGGCAATAACCATAACATTTAAACAACAGCAACAAAGACAGTGGATAAAAATCAGCTGGTGCAGAGGAAAAGCGGTGTAGCGCGCCTTAATGTAGGCAATAACGATGAGTAAAATTATTATGCGTCAGCAGACGAACCGCTCGGTATTACATAGGTTTTATGCAAATTTATTAGAGCTCACATTTCACCTACAACAGCAATCGCGCGAATAACAACAATGCGATGGCAATTTGCACATGATTTACAAAAACCCGCCCACCCGAAGTGTGATAGAATGGAGAAAAACAACAATAACTCACAAACAAATGGGGCTGTGAAAGCTTAAACACAGACAACGTTTAGGTAATATGAGCTAAAAATTTCTTGAAAAACAACGCATAAGCACCTAATAACAATACATTTGCATAGGACACACAAGCGCAAAGGCACACAAATGCACATAAATTGTCCTCAATTGGGACAAACAAGCCGGGTGTAATAAATGCGAAGGGTAGCAGTAGACAACTGAGTAAAGGAATGCTCAGTTTATTCAGTCTCACGTTTCTTCTATAGAGGTTGTTTTTTTTTTTTGCCGTCATTAACTACTACATCGTTCGGCTAGGCAGCCGCTACATATAAAAACGGAAAAATGCCCCGAAAGAGATTCGACTTTTTTGATGACCGCCACGGCGAACATATTGAAATATTTAGCTTTTGATGTATTCGACCTTTCATCCGTACGACTCGCACCTGGATTTGCATATCAGTTGTGTTAGAGAGTACAGAAGGTGACTCATATCGCGGCGCTGTTATGCGGCTCTCAGTGAATTTGGCTCAAACAGCTCATGGGCAGACATAATTTTAATGTTTTGCTTACATTTTTTTGATTGCAAACATTTTTGGCTTTCTGTTCGTCTCTTCTTTGTTTACTTGTGAACCTAATATAACTTTCCGATGGAGAGTGGAGCAATGAGCTGTATGAGCTTTACGGCAACAAAGCCTTAGCGCAGCGAATAAAAATCCAGTAACTTCGTTGGCTGGGTCATGTCGTCCAAATGGATACAAACGCTCCAGCTTTGAAAGTATTCGGTGCGGTACCAGCTTGTGTTAACAGAGGAAGAGGAGGGTCTCTCGATGATCTCGGATACGAAGTTTAGGGCTTTGCTAACGGCTTAGTCAACATAGTTAGAGGCAAATTTAACCCTATTATAACCGATCATACGCAACTAACTCTCGGCATTACGCAAAACTGGTGTCTGGAGAAAGGACTTTTGATAAATCCGAACAAAACAGGTCTTGAATCGACCTGGGGCTGTTGGCGTAGACCGTCTCTTTCACGTGGCCCTAAAGAAAAAAATCACAAGGTGTTAAATCACAAGATCTCGGTGGCCAATCGTGATCACCTCTTCGAGAGATAACACGGTCCGGAAATTTTTCTCGTAAAAGATCAATGGTTTCATTGCTTATGAGGCACGTAGCACCGTCTTGTTGAAAATAAACGTTGTCAAGATCAATACCATCCAATTCCGGCCATAAAAAATCTTTAATCATCTCTGGATAGCGCAATCCATTCACCAACAACCCCTGTTATAGGAGAACCTTATACATATGCTAAGAACTATACGGTAAAACAAGAGGTTTGTGGCCAAACATGATGTCATGGTCTCATAAGACAACAATAGTGCCAATGATGACCTATGCCTCTCTGGTTTGGTGGCGAAAAGTACAAGAGACCAAACTAAGACTCAGATAACATTTAACAAGGTATGCAGAATAGCCTGTCTGAGCGTAAGGGAGCAATGCGAACATGCCCCACAGCGGCTTTAAGAATGGTCACTAGACTCATTTCACTCTATCTTGTAGCCAAAGGGTCGGCAGTCAGTGCCGCCCTAAGGCTTCCTAATTTATTCCATCTCAAAGAAGGCAATCTTACAGGGCATGTAAGAGTTCTGGGTTCAATCCTGAACTCTCCTTGCCTGACAATCCATGACAAGATGGAGAGGAAACTAAAATTCTCCAGCAACTCCAAAGTGGTCATTAGTGACCGCTCAGCATGGAGAAACAATGAAATATCTTTAAAACAGTGGACACAGGTTTGGTTTACTGATAGGTCTAAAATGGAAGACGGTAGTGCAGGGGTTGGAATTGTTGGACCACATTTCAAAAAGGCAATCGCAATAGGAGAAACCACTTCCATTTTCCAGACGCAGGTCCACGCCTTAGAGCTGTGTGCCAGAGAATGTCTACGGAGAGATACGCGCGGTGCAAATATTAACATACTCTCTGACAGTCAAGCAGCTCTAAAATCGCTAGATAGCTTCTCTTCCAATCAAGGTTAGTCTGGGAATATTTTAAAATCCTCAACACCATAGCATCTAGAAACTGTGTTACCATGATGTGGGTTCCGGGACATGAAAGGCATGAAGGGAATGAAATTGCGGATCCTTTAGCGAAAAAGGGGGCAAACACTCCCTTCATAAGTTCTAAACCTTTCTGCGGGGTAAATAACAAAATAACAGCTTCAAAAGTGCCTTTCTACGTGAGCAGGAACAACGAGAACCAATCGATTACTGGAGAGCCCAATCGGGCATGCGGCAATTGAAAAGACTCATAGAGCCAGAACGGATAAAGACAGAAGCAAGCCTTAACGAAAGGTGGAAGGGCATAAAACTTTACACTGAACTATGTATTAACAGGACAGTATAGAGGAAGAGAAAGGCCTCCTCTGCGTAGGAAAGATCAGGTGGAGAAAGACTTGGCTTCACTTGGTGTGTCCAACAGGCGCCGGTTAGCGAGAGAAAGAAACGACTGGGGAAAGAAACGACTTTGTTAAACTCCGTGAAAATCGCGGAAGCGGTTATCGCACCAATTGGAAAGAAGAAGAAGAAGATTAAAAGGACATTTTAAACTTAATTATAACATGAAAAAGATAGGTGCGATAGAAAACGATTCCTGTAGGCTCTGCAAAGAGGCACAAGAAACGGCAGAACATGTTCTATGTGAAGGCTCAGCAGGGGCACGACGCAGACCAAATTAACAGGGAAATGGGGCTATAGATCCAAACTTCCTGCTAGAAATTAAGACTACAGCAGTTTTAAGATTTATTAACAGCCTAAAATTGTTTGAAGAGGCTACATGGCTGTATAGTAGTTCTTTTCTGGTCACACTGCACAAACACAAGTATGCTAGAGCCAGAAGATTGGGCCCGGCGATAACGGAGTCCGAAGAATACAAAAGGAGCAGAAAAGAATTGAGCAAAGCTATAAAGCAAAGCAAAAAAGACAAATGGGAAGAGCTACGAAACAATCTAAACAATAACCCATGGGGGTTGGGCTACAAAATCGTTATGAAAAAGCTAGGAGCCAAATCCCCTGTTGCTGATATGGAAGCGAAGTGGTAAGCAAAATAGTCGACACACTCTTCCCAACATACTGTGATCAAAGCGAAGAACTCGAGTATGAAGCAACGGAACCTGTCCCATTCACAGAAGAAGAACTTATGGATGCTGCAAAAACAATGAAATGTAATAAAGCGCCAGGACCTAATGGCATGGTTGCAGAAATATTGAAACTATTGGCAATCGAACGCCCTCTTTTGATGCTAAACATGTACAACGCATGCCTAAAAGAAGGAATTTTTCCAGAAATATGGAAAAAAACAAAACCTAGTACTAATCAGTCTAAAGGGAGACCCAGCATTAGCGTCCGCTTATAGACCGTTATGTATGCTGGATAGCGCAAGAAAACTCTTTGAGAAACTGATAAAGCATAGGCTTAGCGAAGCCGTAGAGAACAGCGGCGGCCTCTCCGACAGGCAGCATGGTTTTAGAAGTGGCAGATCTACCTTAGGAGCCGTCCAAGATGTAATAGCTAGCGTAGAACATGCCCAGGCAGGTAATCGATACTCCAAACGCTTAGTATTACTAGCCACACTGGATATTAAAAATGCTTTCAACAGTTTAAGTTGGGACGACGTAATTGAAGCCTTAAAGGTAAAATTCAAGATCCCGAATAATCTATTGAAGAATATTCGCAGCTATCTAAGCAATCGCGTGCTCTTATACGAAATGCGAGAAGGGTGTACGACCAAACAAATAACAGCAGGTGCGACCCAAGGATCAATACTCGGACCTGAACTCTGGAATATAAGCTACGATGAAATCCTTCGAGTAGAGATGCCTGAGGATGTGCATTTAGTGGGATATGCAGATGACATTGCAGCTGTAATAATCGCCCGAAACACTGACGAAGCCAAAAGGAAGTTGAATCAGGTGTTGATCATGGATTAAAGCTGGCTACAGAGAAAACAGAGCTAATCCTTCTAACGAACAGACGTATCCCATTAGAAGTAGACATACAAGTACTCGATGCCACTTTATCGACAAAAAGAGTGGTCAGATACCTAGGAGTGCGATTAGACACAAGGCTAACTTACTGGGCGCATTTAAACCATGCTGTCGCAAGAGCTGCCAAAGTAAGCGGCATGTTAAGTAAGCTCATGGCAAACCTTGGAGGTCCAACGTAGAGCAAGCGAAACTTTTAATGGACACAACGAACTCGATTCTCTTATACGAATGCGAAATATGGGGAGATTCGCTAAGGGTGCAATGCCGGCGGAAAACTGTGCAATCTGTGCAACGCACCTGCGCTCTCAGAGTGGCTTCGTCATACAGAACAGTATCTGAAGCAGCGGTGTTAGTTATCAGCGGAACCATCCCTATAGATATTCTAGCACAAGAGCGCAAATGGAGATGGGAGGAAAAAATCTCAAGAATCCCAGTACCAAGATTCTCCGATATTAGAATTCAAACGCTCACACTTTGGCAGGCAAGATGGAACTCTAAACGGTACGATAGATCGATAGCGAGTCTAATACCCGATCTAAAAAAGTGGGTAGGAAGAAAGCATGGTGTGGTTAACTTTTACCTCACACAGTTTTTGTCCGGACATGGGTCCTTTCGCTAGTATTTGTGGCGAATAGGAAAAGTGAGCCTACCAAACTGCATATATAGAGATACTTAGTATGATGATGCAGAGCACACCTTTTTCAAATGCGAGAGGGGGAACGTAGAGAGAACAGGTCTGCAACGAGCTATTGGTGTATTTACACCTGAAGAAATTATCGAGAAAATGATGATAGACGAAGAAAAATGGAATGCCGTCGCAAATTTTGTGGAGGATATCATCCGAAAAAAGAAGCTCGAAATGGAAAGTTATGCTGAAGAGCCTTGAGCATAGATTTCTCAAAAGAGGCGATCCTGGGCGCAGGGTGAAAAAGTAACCCAACCTCACCGCCAACAGAAAAAATCAAAAACAAAAAAAAATGTCTCGTTTTACGCGGTTTTGTTTAACATGATTTTAAATACGTTCTTCATCTACCATTTAAATGAAGGGATGAGTGTATATCTGTTTGTAAATATAATATAACTGGAACTGAAAAATATTAGGCACATACAGTTGTCTTACTTATACTTCTTACAATTCTATGCCGCCAACCGTTTCATTTTCTTTGGCTATTTATTTTCCAACTTTCGTAATAACGAGCATTTTGTTGATATTAAATTTACCTCAAATTTACTGTATAAACAAAACTAACAGCTGACCAAATTCCCTACATTAGTATGCATACTTGACTAAATGCGTATTTTTATATTCACAAATACGCGTATATAGTATGCCAGTAGTGTGTATATCACTTATAATTAAAAAAAAAAGTCAGAAATCCAAAAACAAGGCTAGCTTAGCTACGTTCCAGAATAACGTGGCGTATACGCAACACATTCATTCTCACTTCATAGCCAAAGCGAGCTGACATAACAAGACAAAGAAATATACTGATTACCGAAATGGATACCATCGAACGTTGCTCGCAATAAAGGTAACAGCAACAAAAGAAAAAACAAAAAACAAATTATACGGATATATCGACGGAAGCCAAAATAAAACATAGTCTTAAAATTCTGTGGGCTCACAAATCCCATGAAATGCCTACACATTTAATATATAAAGCAAGTGTCCCTTCTTAATACTCCACAATATCACCAGTAATAAAGGAAACCGAAGGACAATGAGGGCAATAATAACTTTAGCGCTTGTTTTACAACGAAATGCAGCGCGCGTGGAAATCACAGGAGTTCTATTTAAAAGTTGTTCGAACGAAACTTCTCAATACTCTTAGCAATATGAGATGGCGCTCATTTCTGGTTTGTGCTATCAAAGTTCAATTGTAAAATAATATCGAACGCAAACAAGAACGTGCATGTACATGTCTTCATGTACGAATATTTGTAACGTTGTGATACCGACCACCCTGTAGGAAATTCCACCACTTAGTTTTCAGTGGTCTAGTGAGCGTCAGAACTCAGTGAAAAGGTATTTAAATTGGGAACTATTCACTTTCGATTCTTAACAAATATTAGGCAGATTTAACTTAAGTAGGAAGAAATCTTAGAGTCGTGTGAGCGGAAATAGAAACAGTGATCCGAGAATGAAATATTTGAGAAAACTAAAAAATTATGAACAAAGTGAATAGGAGACTGAAAACATGGATCTCAATGTGAGCGACGCCTTATAAAGGGTGATCAGATTGTTGATACTTTTTCCAATAGTGTTAATCTAACAGATCACGCCTGACTACAGTTATACTAAATACACACTTTCTTTCAATATTCATTAACTTTTCTTCATCAAAAGTCATACCCTCTAACAACATTTACAAATCGTAACATTTTTATTATGAAAATCGACGCTCTAGAAAAAGTAGTCATAGCGCGTCCAGGCCAACTTAGGGTGTACATTTTATTCAGCGAAGAGGCCCATTTTTGGCTTAATGGCTACCACAATAAGCACAATTGCCATATTTGGGCTGAAGAGCAACCGAAAGCCATTCACGAATGGCCATTACATCCATTGAAAACAACCGTTTGGTGCGCCCAATGGGCTGAAAGAATCCTCGGCCCATATTTCTTTAAAGACGAGGCTGGCGCCAATAAAACAGTGAATGGCGAACGCTATCGCACTATGATGAACTATCTTTTGATGCCGGAAATTGAAGCCCGTGATCTCCATAACATTTGGTTCTAACAAGACGGCGCTACTTGCCATATAGCCATTGAAACAATAGCCAGTGAATTGGCCACCACTCGTGTGATATCACACCTTTGGATTTTTATTTGTGGGGGTATGTGCAGGCTAACTATATATATATATTATATGTATAATTGGCGCGGCCAATCGGCCTCGACAGTCTAGCGTAAGTGCACTAGAATGCATTCTCAGGCGTTGGGGGTTGGAATCCCATTTAAAGCACGGTCCTCGAACTTTCCACATGTACCTACATTCCCTGTTTCTAAAAAAAAAAGTGTCATTCTTCAAACCTCGTTTACATCCTTACCCGCGCACAATAGTCAGCACATTATTTCCATTGTGGTTGTTAAAACAAGCACACAGTTACACATTGCATCAAGTGGTGCCAGCAAGAGGAAGGGGCAGCCGCGGTAATAGCGCAGACACATCACTTTAGCGAAGTCCTCAACCATCTGTACGATCCTTCTGCCAGAAAAATGTGGCACACAGATGGTGCTCGAAGCAGTAAGAAGGTGTTGTTCCTAAGCGACGACAGGTGGGCATTCCGACTACTTAGGACTGGTAGCGGCAGGCTAATTATCTACCCTGTTAGAAAGCAAGATAGATTAACGAAACCAACGCAAGACTGAGTCTTGTCGAGACCCTATGCTCCCGAGAGAGTGAACAAGAAAAAAAAAACATAATAATAATAATTGGCGCGTACACCCTTTTCGGGTGTTTGGTCGAGCTTCTCCTTCTAATTGTGGCGCGCTTATTGATGTCGTTCCACAAATGGAGGGACCTACAGTTTCAAACCTACTCCGAACGGCTGATATATATATTTTTTTTATGAGCAGCTTTTTCATGGCAGAAATACACTCGGAGGTTTTCCATTGCCTGTCGAGGGGCGATCGCTATTAGAAAAAACTTTTTCTTCATTTTGGTATTTCACTAAGATTCGAAACTACGTTTTCTCTGCAATCCGAATGGTAGCCACGCATCAACCCTCCAGCGAGTCGTTCAAAATTGGTGCTTACGGATGGCCGAATGACGCCACAGTGGGGGCCAACATTTTTTAGCGAATATTTAGAAGAAATAAATGTAATGAATGATTCTACACAAAAATAATAAACATTGCCCAATTAAAGTGAATTTCCGTTTTTTCCTAAAAAAAATTTAAATTCATGGCAAGGAAAGTCCCGAATGAGAGATTGACCTTGATGAACTTAATGACTACTTTATTAGTGTTGGTAAGAAAACAAATTGTGCTCCTTTTTTAAAAGAGTCCTCATCGAGTGCTAATCAAAAAAACAGTTTCAATTTATGACAGTTAGTGAGGTAGATGTCCTGAAAGGTTTATCCAAAATAAAGTCTAATGCTGTAGGCGATGATGGCATCTCGATAAAATTCGTCCGTATAGTCGTCCAATATATAATAGGACCTCTTACCCATATAATAAGCCATTGCTTGACTAGCTCATGTTTCCCAGCAGTATGGAAAAAGGTTTTTTCTGAGTCACAAAAAAGACAAATGCTATTTATGCTGGTGACTATAGACCCATCAGCATATTGCCTACCTTTTTGAAAGTTATCGAAAACTTGATGACCACGCAAATCTCATCATTTGTACAGGGCAATCGTCTACTCTCTCCAATACAATCTGGCATCAAGCTAAGTCAAAGTTGCTCGACAGCAATGGTTAAAATACTGGACGATATTAGAATTAGTTTTGACAACGGAGACTTGACTCTACTCAGTTTATTTGACTTTTCTAAAGCATTTGACTCAGTGGATCACAAATTGTTATGTTTGAAGCTTAAACACTATTTCGGCTTCAAAGACAGTGCGGTGAAGCTCATGGCCAGCTACCTTGGAGACAGAACGCAGAAGGTCAAGACCAGTCAATTAACACCTCAATCAAGATGGGTATGTACACACTGGTGTTCCACAAGGCTCTATCCTTGATCCACTTTTATTCAGTCTTTTTGTCAATGATGTTTTTACCGTTTATCAGCATGTGAATGTCCACGCGTATGCTGATGATATACAATTGTACTTATCCAGCCGTATTGGTCTCGTTGAAGATCTATGTTTCAAAATAAACAGTGATTTGTCTGCTATTTCTGTTTGGGCTAATGAAAACTCTTTATGTTTGAACGCGTCAAAATCATACATCTTACCTATATGTAATAGTGTTGTGCATGTTGACAATATCCCTAAATTGTGGATAAGGGAAAAAATTTGGATAAGGCACAAAACTTACCTGTGCTGACCCTATAAATAGGGTTGTGGGGAATATTTATGCTACATTGCGTAAGCTGAGAGTGTCTGCAACATTCGCGTCAGAGGAAACTAGGCGCAAACTAGTGCTCCAGCTAATTGCCACATTATATAAAATAAAGTAAAATAAAATAAAATAAAATAAAATTTCAAGAAGACTCCAACTACCTTCTATATTACGACCGAACAATTTTAACAAATGCCCCAAGAGACCACAATAGGCCAGATATTTTCCTTATTGATAAATCTCAAGCGACTGGTTATATAGTTGATATTGCTGTTCCTCTAAACAGAAACATGCAAAAAACATATGCAGAAAAACTTAGGCATTGATGTCAAACGCCAGTGGAAGCTAAGGAAGGTGCACATACTACCAATTATAATCTCAGCCCACGGACTAGTGCATAAAAACTTAGCAGACAATGTCAAAACTCTTCAACTCCCAGAATATTTAATTTTCGACATGCAGAAAGCAGCTTTACTCAATTCTTATCATATAGTCCGAAACTTTTTACAGTAAACGTTTTTCTTGTTTGTAAAATTGTTAACAATTTTATATAATATTTATAGACATTAATTTAATTGTAATCTTTGTACCTGTTATAAATTATTGGCTTGCAGCAAAGCTGTCGCCAATTAATGTAAATCACTCCTTTATTGGGATCCAAAAAAAAAAAAAATGAATTAAAATAAAATAAAATAAAATAAATAAAAATAAAATAAATGAAAATAAAATAAATAAAAATAAAATAAATAAAAATAAAATAAAATAAATTAAATTAAAATAAAATAAATATTCCAATTTAAAATGCGATACCTCTGAATTGATCCCAATTTACAATTTGTGGAAAGAAAATATGGTCGGATGGTGCCACATTTCTACCGCCTTTAGGCTAGCAGCAGCCAGTCACCGGCGTACTGACTGCCTTTTGCTGAAATTTCTCTATTTGCTGAAATTTCTCTATTCTTCGTACTGATATATTAATTTCACTCGTTTACACTTTTCCTACCGGCTTATGCTTCTTCATATAGAAATACGCACGTGTGTGCTTTTCCAGAGTCAAGGTATTCGTTGTCCCATAACACAGTTCTGAGCCAAGGTCACGGGTTTATTACCATGAAAATTGGTTGCTGCTTATACGATTCTCTATGCGTATTTGGTGTGTTTTTGTTTCATCCAGCACGAGCAGAAGTTATTGCTTCTTGTTTTCTGATTTTTTTGTTTATGCGCAGGCAAAGTGAGAGTGGGTAGCAGGTTTTAAATTTCCTGTGAAGAGAATATGATAATGATTTCTACGAATAATTTCACTTTAGATTATTTAAGCATTACACAGCTACTGTTGGCCACCCTATAAGAATTCTACTTGTTTACGCACAAACTCAATTTGTAATTTTCATGGCATAGCAGAAAATCACTGGCTCTCCCCTATTCGCATTTCAGTAGCAAAAATGCGAGCACTTCTGCCAAGCAAAGAGAAATAACTTCAGCAATGAAACTGATTCACTCGCTTTTGTCTCTACTTTTATGTTATTTGTCTATGAAATTTAACTTAATTAACGGTTTTTTTATTCGATTTGGGAAATTCAAGATCAAAGCGGAAATGACGCAAAACATTTACAGGTTAAACTATGCGAATGGCAGAGGTTGTGCGCACCCTGGGGTATTTAATGTTTTGACGAAATTTAATGATATGAAAGTGCGAGCGTAAGTTGAAGAGTAAAATTTAAGCAGAACAAATTTAATTTAGACAAAAAACATTTCAGCTTTCATTCATTTATTTCAATACTAATTTATTATGCCTCACTTCCTGCTAGTCGAAAAGTTATGGGTTCACTCTCTACTTCGTGGCCTTTTTATAATAATGGAAACATATTAATCAGAGCTTCTCAGTCAGCTCGCGTATTCACTGTATTTATTTATTTTCTTGATGAGCTATTTGTATGCGAGCACTGAGAAAATCTATTTATTTATTTTTCTCTAGTTATTCATTGATTTATTTAGTTCAGCACAATAACCACAGGTTATATTTCAGTGTTTGATCCTAATGTGAAAAAACATTCATTCATGAAGGGAGAAATACAAGAATTAAGCCAATAAAGTAGACACAAATGATTAAATAGTACAACTTATCTTTTTCTGCGAATAGTATTTGAGTAAATCTAGTAGTTAAAGTGCAATATATTTTAGTAATTAGATTCAGTAATCTGAAGACGATTTTTGAGATGCAGATGCTCTTCAGAGACTATGATTTTGTGAAGCATTAAAATGCGCTTGAATTCCAACATTTTTTCATATTCTTCTTCACTCTTCTCGGGAGCATAGAGCCTCGACAAGACTCTTCCATCGTACACGGTTTTGGGCTGTTGTTTTTGCGTCGTCCCAAGTGATGTCGGCAGCTGCTAGACTTAACCTTCTCCAAGTAATATTGACTAACCGCGACCTCTGCTCTCTCACAGGTGCCAGTCCAGTGTCATTCTCGTGATGCTCTCTGGGGGTTTTCTAAGCGTGAGACTTTGCATTTGATTTGCCATAGGGTTCTACATACGTTGATCTCCACAGCGCGTCGTTGCTGATGGTGTTCGGCCAAAATATTCTACAGATGATTCGGAGGCATTTACTGATGAAAGATTGTAGCCTCTGTGTGATGGTTTTTTTTTATCCGAAGGGGGAATCTTTCATAGATACCGTCAACTACTAAACTAACTCCGACTTCTGTAGCTTTAGTTTGCTCTGCGGTACCGCAGTTTAAGCATTGCATCGCAGGGCCAAGCTGACCGGTATGGTTCTTCATATATGTTTCTATCTCTGTCTATCCTTCATTACTTGTTTATTTTCTTTGTTTATTGCGTTCCCATTCTTTTTTCCGCAGTTCCTGTAACGCATTTGCGGACCATTCTCTCATCTTGGCCCACACCAACTTCGATTGCAGCATGTGATTTACAAGGTTGCTTGGGGTTATTCTTTCTTTAATGATTTCTTCAATGGACGTTCTTTCAGATGCGTATCTCGGACAGGAGAAGAAGATATGTTCCACGTTCTCACTACCGCTGCCGCAGAATGAGCAGTCTGCTGCGTCCTCGTGGCCGAGTCTTTGAAGATACTCTCTGTAACATTCATGTCCCGTGAGGAACTGTGTCAGGTAGTAATCTGTGTCCCCATGTCCTCTCTCAACCCATGCCTGCACGCTTCTGATGAGTTTATGCATCCGCCTCCCTTTTGCCGCTAGGTCCCAGCGATTATGCCACTCAATTATACTCCCCTGTCTTTCTTCCTTACGCTCTTCCGTGGTTAGTTGCCTGTTTAGGCTTTTGGCTTTGTTGTAGACTCTACCCAGTTCAGAGGTAATTATATGGTGTTTCAGACCATCTGTACTTGTACTTTCGTACACCAATACTGATTTCACAGATGAGCTGAATATTTGTAGTTTAGAGTGTGTGGAAATTTGCGAACTCGCCCATACCGTAAGCGTTCGCCCAAACCCCGACCTGCAGTTGGCATCTTCATCTGCTCCGACGTCTGTTGTGATAGTTCAGCCGAGGTAGCAGAATTTTTTGACAAAATCCACCGGGCACCTGTCAACCATTATATGTTTTGCTTTGTTGTGGTTGATTCTCATGGCTTGGACCTCCAGTCCGACAGTGCGTGCCATCGTGACTAGTCTGTCCACCTTCGCTTGCATGTCAGTGAGTTCGTAAGAGCGGATGCAGTGTCATTGGCGAAGTCCAAGTCCTCCTGACGTATGGTGAAACTCCATACGAGGCCTCTTTTGCGCAGGGTCAATTGGCTCATAAAATCGGCTAGGACGATGTCGAAGAGAAGTAGCGACAGGGGGCAGCCTTGCTTTGCGCTTGCATTGATGATGAATTGGTCGCTGCATTGCTTTCGACCTGGCAAACCTACAACTGGCCAGATCTTCACAATATGTCAAGGCTTGAAAAAGACCCATGCAAAAAGAATCTTCTCATACCATCTATTGGTCGATTTTGAATCCGCATTTGACATCGTGCAAAGGAGTTGCTTATAAGCCGCGATGTCTGAATTTGGTATCCCCGCAGAACTAATATGGCTGTACAAAATGGCGTTGAGCAATACCAGCAGCTGCATCAGAGTTGGAAAGGACCCCTCCGAGCCATTTGATACCAGCCACGGCTTCAGACAGGCTAACTTCTTTAACCAAATGCTGTAAAAGATCGTGCGAGCAACAGAACTTAATCGCTCAGGTACCATTTATTATAAGAGCCGTCAATTGCTGGCTTAGCTGGATGAAGAAACAAATCAACCGATTACACCCAGGTAAACGGGGACAAATCGAAGTACCTCCTATCTGCAAACAAACAGTTGGTGCACTCGCCTATCGGCACTCACGTCACTGTGGATAGATATGATTTTTAAGTACTAACAGACTTCTTTTATTTAGGAACCTACTTTAGCAACGATAACAAGGGAATCCGAAGAATCTTTCTTGCCAACAAGTGCCACTTTGGGGTAAGTAGGCAATTGAGTAGTACAGTTCTCTTTCGACGAACAAAACAAGCACTCTATAAGTCTCTCATCACTAGCCAGTAAAGATCCAGCGACTCCGCTGGCTAGGTAATGCCGTGCGATTGAAGACAAACGATCGGTCTCGCTCGCAGTACCGACTCTTAGTAACAAAGGAAGAGGAAGGCTTTCTTTGTGTCGGAAAGATTAGATGGAGTAGAAGTTGGTGTATCCAACTGGCTCCATTTAGCTGGATAAAGAAACGACTGACGCGCTTTGTTAAACTTGGCAAAAATCGGTTAATCGGTTATTGCGTCAATCAAGAAGGAGATGGAGAAGGCACGTAACGTAAATTTATGTGAAAAGTGCGAATAGTGTTCGCCATTGGCACAGGAGGAATCGAACCCAAAATGTGGTATGGCAAGGGATCTTTATTTCTGATCTCAAAATATAGGTGGTGCTGTTTGGGTACTAAGATTCCCTACCTGGTAGTATTTATTCGTGCTCAGAACTGGGCTATGGCAAGTTAGAACGTAATAGAAGCTGGGCAAAGTCCTGCCGCCAAATGCGTATTTATCGTGCTAACAATAATACTATAGATAAGATATAATTTAAAAAATTTCCATAACTCTTTAACAGCCTCAAGGTGATTTTCACGCAATACAATAAATTTGAAGTATTGTTCCACGTCTGCAGTTCGTAAGTAATTAATTTGCCCATAATTTTGAAACCTTTGTTGAGTAAATTCAGTGTACATGCATATAACCCTTTCGTGATTAAACCAATGCCCAACAAATCACTTACTCCTACTCAACATTAACTCAACAATTAGAACTCAATTTAGTGTAATTTTCAATGGGAAGGTTTCGTTGCGGGCCAAAACGCAGACATTTAAATTACTCGTTTTTTGAAAACTCACTATGGCAAGTTCAGTCACCCACCTGGGCGTTTATCAGCCTTTTTGTATGCCTCGAGGAAAGTACAATACAATGGAAAAAACAACAACAAAAAACAACGCTAATGTATTTCTTTGTGTTCCAAAAGACAATACATTCAAACAAGTCACGGAAAATAATCTGCATCGCCTTTTTTTCACTTTTTGTATTTAATTGCTCATTTCGCCTTCGTCTGTCGCCTCTATGGCTCCGCAAATGACGATGCACCCAAAAAAACGACACCTGACCAATTATTTTGGTTGGTAATAAAAATAATTGCATGCTCATTGTGGCCAGCCGCCGCGCTGTCATTGTTGGTGAGTTCCATGTGAAACGCCATTTTTTTGGTTGTTGCTTTTGTTTAGGCAGCTATCAAAGACTGGCATACCAATACACATATACATATAAGTATACACAATACATACACACCTGTGTACAAAATAATAGAAACGCGACGAGTTACCAACTTTTCACTATTTTTTTTTAAGATTTTAAAAAGGTGCAGTAAAGTAAGTAAGCGATTGTGGCCGAGTTTAATAAAGCGTGCCAGGCGTTCCTTTCTCATACTAACCGGCACCAGTTGGGCAAACCAAATGAAGCCAAGTCATTCTCCACCTGATCTTTCCAACACAAAGAAAGCCTTCCTCTTCCTTTGCTACCACCATCTTTAGTGACGAGGCGCATTTTTGGATGAATGGCTGTGTTAACAAACAAAATTGCCGTATATGGGACGACACCAATCCACACGAGGTTCACCAGGAGATAATGCATCCTCAAAAAGTTACCGTTTGGTGTGGATTTTGGGCCGGTGGCGTCATTGGTCCGTACTTTTTTGAAACGACGAACAGCGAGCGCTACACAACGATGATAACCAATTTCTTATGGCCCATATTGAACCATATGGACCTAGACTACATGTGGTTCCAGCAGGACGGCGCTACATGCCACACAGCAAACGCCACGATTGACAATCTGCATGAACGATTTAAGGGTAAGGTTATCTCTCGCAGGGGTGATGTGAATTGGCCACCAAGGTTATGCGATTTGACCCCGGTAGACTTTTTCCTGTGGGGTATCTTGAAGTCTCAGGTCTATGCAAATAAACCACAATCGACCGATGCTCTAAAGGTGAACATAACACAGGCCATCGCTCAAATTCAGCCGGATCTATGCGGAAGAGTCATTAAAAATTGGACCACTCGGATCCGTTCCACCGTAAGAAGCCGAGGCGGGCATTTGAATGATGTCATATTCCACACTTAATGGCATGCGCCTTTCAAATAAAAAAATAATTTTGTCAATAAATCACACACAGCTTGTTTTATTCCATTTCAACATCTACCCGCCCTTATTGAAAACCCCTTTATAAGGACGGACATGGTGAGAGTCTTGTAGAGTGTTAGTTTTGCTCGTCATGAGGGGACTTTATTACTCAGTTACCTACTTAGTCCAAAGTATCACTTGTTGGCAAGAGATAGTCTCCGTTGTATTTCAATGTTTTTCTTGCTAAAGTTGGTTCCTAAATAAACGAAGTCTCTTACAACCTCGAAATCGTATCTGACCACAGTGATGTGAGTGCCGATACGCGGTTTATTTGCAGATAGGAGGTACTTCGATTTGTCCTCGTTTGCTTGGGTGTAATGGATCGATTTATTTCTTCGTCTAGCTAAGCCAGCAACTGACGGCTCTTATAATGAATGATACCTGAGCGATTAAGTTTTGTAGCTCGCACAATCTTTTTCAGCATCAGGTTAAAGAAGTTAGCCTATCTGAAGCCTTGGCTGGTATCAAATGGCTCGGAGGGATCCATTCCAAACTCTGATGCAGTTGCTGATATTGCTCAATGTAATTTTGTACAACCGTATGAGTTTTGCGGGGGCACCAAATTCAGACATTGCGGCTTATAAGTAACTGCGTTTCATTCTATCAAATACGGATTTACAATCGACGAAAAGATGGTGTGTGTGGATTCCTTTTTCATTGATATTTTCAAAGTCTTTGCGGTTTGGGAATGTCTGTTCAATTGCGAATTTTCCCGGCCGAAAAATCAAATCAGTCTTTCGCACAGTGCGCTCGATAGAACCTTCTACGCAATATTTAGAAGACTTATTCCATTGTAGTTAGACAGTAGATTGCAGGAGAAGCCGTCTTATGGATTCAGCAGAGCATACTTAAATTCCAATCGACAGGCATTCATTCGACCGATTGTAAATATTTTGTAGAAGAACTGATACGTGTCCTTACCAGCTCTTCAACTCCTGTAAGGAGGGGGTGGTTCAATCTCAGGTGTTCAAATAATATTTCCCTAATCTGCGTTCTTGGGACATAGGAACATAAAGGGAAAGAAAATTGCTAATGATCTTGTCAGGGAGTGGACTGAATTGGTCTCAGAGACTTCCTACCCGGTCATCGGTATCCCACTGACTGTTGTTAAAGGGGAATTACACAACTTATTTCTTAAAAAAGCGCAGAAAATATGAAGCTCCATTTCTTCATGTACTATTTCGAAACCCCTGTGGCTGCAGTACATTAGATGGAGGACTCAGAAAGTCCTGCGAACTCCACGTCATTCAATTTCAAAACTCGTAGCTGTGTTTACCAGTCATTAGCCAATGGGCTCACACGCGAAAGAGCTAGGTTTACCAGTTGACCCCAATTGCGGAAGCTGTGGACCTTTCAGAGAAGGAGATTGTTGAGCACTTTCTCTGTAAATATCCGGGTTTGGCTGCTAGGCGATTAAGGTCCTCAACAACCTGTGGCAGTGTGCCAACCTAAATCCCACCAACCTTCTCCATTACAGCAACAGCTCTGGGCGACTGAAGATATCTTCCTGTTGGAGTTCTCATAATGGATATTCAACGAGCAGAGCTGGCAGTCAGTAGGCTCCCGCAGATTTATTGTTCATGGTTTTATAATTGAGCCGTGAAAATGCTTAACGCAAATGCAAAATTTTCTTCTTCCCTGTTTTTATTAATTCTGATTACGTTCTGTCAAAAAAGTACCGAGTATTGTTGAAGAAAACGCAAAATGATTGTTTATTTATCAAATTTTATTTTGTCGCCTTCAAAATAGACTCCATTCGAAGCAATACACCTATGTCAACGATTAGTCCACTCATCAAAGTCATCATCACCTTTCAAACGCGTTTGAAGAGATCTTCTTCAGCTCCTTCAACGAATTTTCCTTAATGGCCTCTATCGACTCAAAGCGGCGTCCGCGGAGTGGCAATTTAAGTTTTGCGAAACAGAAAAAGTCACAGGGGGCTAAATCCGGTAAAAACGGTGGTTGTTCGATGATATTTCTCGTGCTTTTGGTCAAAAAAGTGTTCACAATATGAGCCTTGTGAGACGGTGCGTTATCATGGTGCAAGATCCAGGAGTTTTCTTTCTACAAATTGGGCCGTTTCCTAAGCACATTCTCTCTCAAACGTCGCATAACTTCCATATAATATTCTTTATTTGCGGTAGAATCATTTGAAACGAACTCCGAGTGCACAACACCATGATAATCAAAGAAAACGAGTAGCACGACTTTCATTTTTGACCGACTTTGACGTGAGTTTTTGGGTTTCGGCTCATGTGGATAACGCCATTCATCCGCTTGTTGACTGGTTTGCATGTCAAGTTCGTAAACCCACGTCTCATCACCTGTTATGACGCGCTGGATAAACGTTGCGTCCGAATACACTTGCTCAAGCATGTCTTCCGCCACCTTCTTCCGAGGAATGTAGAATATAAAACTCAATATCCAGAATTTTACTAAAAAATTTGGATAAAAAGTTGGGCATTTTGACGTATTTTTATTCAATTTAGTAAATTTTTGGACATTTGATTGCACTTTACTTTTATACAAAATATATAAAAATCAACACAAAAAACTAGTCAAAAGTTGGTAATTCGTCCCACTCCCATTATTTTGAGCCCAACTGTACATTTATTTATTTATTTATTTACTTCTATTCATGCATGAAAATTTGGCTAGTAAATAAGCTGTCAGTCATTCAGACAGTTTAATAGTATAGAATTTTAATCTTCTTTTTGAGGGGACAATAAGGCATTTTGGTTAAAAGCTAATTTCAGTTGTGGTAGCTAACCAGTGGATCTACATGTGTAGATGTGTATCGCACAATTTTTATTTACCGCTATACATAAGTATAAGTAGGCGAGTAAGCTAGCATTATTTTAGAAATATTATTTCAACAGCAGCTTTAATGGCTTCAGTTGATTTACGAGTACAACACTTTTCTCTCAGCCCTAAATTCAATTTCGGTATTAGTTAATAGTCACAGGGTGTCAAATTGGGTGAATACGATGAATGGTGTATCAAAATAATTTCCTTTCTTCCCCCAAATTCATTCACAGCCCTTGACCGATGAGACAGAGACAGTGCTTTGTCATGCGAAAGTAATCAGCTGCCAATTTATCGAATTTATTATCGTGCCTATTCATCTCAGGCCATCTAAAGTCACTTAAAGATCAATTAAAAAGTTCTGAGCATGTTTTCACTTTATTTTGGCATTGAAATTAGCAGAGTTGGGGATGTCCAATTTAAATCAATAACTTTTTCTATGTAATTTTCTGTTGCTGGGCAATGGAATAAGCTGTATGCCAGTCTAATTCGATGAGTTCCAGCATTTTTACGACACTTTCTATGATTAGTTACCAAAGATTCGAAGACGAATCGAGGGTCATATTACCAGAAATTAGTCATTAGCATCACAGATTTTCGTATGTATCCTCCACTGAATTGAATCCATAAGCAGCACAAACTGCTTTGGCCTCTAGCTCCGACTTTCTCCTTAGTCATAGTACGACGGCTGCTTTTAAATTTTGCGCGTTTTGCAACACTATCTGCGATGAGCTGTAATTCAATGCTTTTATCGAAAATTTTCGTACTTTTTAGTAAAAACTTGCATACAACATTTTCACTTACCAGCTTTATTTGTTCTTTTTTCAGTGAGTTGGAAAATTCAAATCGTCCAAAAGATGGAATTAACTCGTGAAAATTTGCATGCGATGATTTATAACTTCGACTTTTGGCATTGAAACACCTTACTTAACCACTGCGACACGCTGGTACAACGAGTTTCAATGAGGCCGCCGATCGTTGCAGGATGAATTGTGTGAAAGCCATCCAAAAATGGTTGTTGTGCAAAAAACATTCGATCATGTGCGCCCATCGATAACGCAAAATCGTCCTATAACATAGGAATCGACATGACTAGTTGGAGGTCTAATGCCCAAGTTAGGATCAGCATAACTTTAATATGATCGTCGAAAAGATTTGAGTTCGTTCGATACCGCATAATTGGACAATTACCTAAATAAGGACTCGTATCGATTGATGGTCGGTATTTTAAAGCACGTTCATGATAACGTGACAGATGACGAATCTTGGCTCTTTGCTTATGCGTTGGAAACAAAAGAGCAATGGACCATATGCGCCGATCAGTTACGTTTACATTTTACGAGCTTTTGTTTTCAGTTGAGATCTTTTAGCTATGGTCTGCCATCGCCTTGTTAGACTTCTATCTAATTGTAGTCCGAGATATCTAGCGCTACTGGATTTTGGGATAATATTAGGTGCGCAACTAAGTTCAATAGATGCCGCCAGCAGTGTGTGCTAGTCGATTCTAACATAACCTAAACGTCATAAACCAAGCTTAGATATATGGTAAACCAACTGCTTCGACACATTAGTGATTTTGTTTTGATACTCGTATCATATACTTTTGTTTTGTGAAAATGTCTGATTTTGCGCCGAATAATCGTCATTTGCGGGAAGTGTTGATTTTCCTCTTTCATTCGAAGAAAACGGCGGCTAAAGCGCATCGAGAGCTACAAAAAGTTTATGGAGATACTGCTTTAAGTGAAACAACGTGCCGAGATTGGTTCCGTCGCTTCAAAGACGGTGATTTTAATGTTGACGACCGTCCGCATGAAGGAAGACCAAAAACCTTCGAAGATGCTAAATTGGAGGCATTGCTCAAATAGGATCCGTGTCAAGCGTATAAAGAGCTTGATTCAGTATTAGAAGTTACCCGGCAATCCATTTCCAAGCGATTGCATGCTTTGATAATGATTCAGAAACAGGGGACTGGAGTTCCTTATGAGTTAAAACCAAGGGATGTTGAACGTCGTTCGCCTGTGAACAACTGCTCCAGCGGCAAAAAAAGGCAGGGTATTCTCCATCGTATCGTGACAGGTAATGAAAAATGGATTCATTACAGCAATTCAAAGAAAAGAAAGTCATGGGGACTACCCAGTCATGCTTCTACGTCGTCGCCTCGGCCGAATATTCACGCTGCGAAGGTTATGCTATGTATTTGGTGGGACCAAGTTGGTGTTATTTATTATGAACTGTTAAAACCAAGCGAAATCATCACTGGGGAGCGGTATCGACTTCAATTGATGCGATTGAGCCGAACACTGCGCGAGAAGCGGCCGCAATACGCGGAAAGGCATGAAAAAGTAATTCTACAGCATGACAACGCTCGGCCTCACGTTGCCAAGTCCGTTAAAACCTACCTGGAAACACAGAAATGGAAAATCCTACCCCACACGCCATATTCTTAAGATATTACTCTGTCCGATTATCACCTGTTCCGATCGATGGCACATGGTCTAGCTGACCAGCAGTTCGATTCAAATGAAGACATCAAAAAATGACTTGAATCTTGGATAGCCTCAAAAGATGAACAATTTTACCGCAAAGGTATACATGATCTAACAGAAATTTGGGGAAAAAGTAGTAGTCAGCGATAGACAATACTTTCAATGATTCACTTGACACCATTTTTTTTCAGAATGAAGTTATATTTTTATCAAAAACACAGCGAGAACTTAGTTGCGCACCTAATTGTTTGGTTAAGACTGACAGTGCGGTAGTCTTCTTTACTCAGTGTGAACGTGACATGAGCAGATTTTGAGGCATTTACCAAGATGTTCGATTTTCGAAGCCAAGTTTCTAATTTATTTAACTGTGTTTGATCAATTTCAGAAGCTTCATTAGTTGAGTGGGAAGAAGAAACAATAGCAGTGTCATCCGCATAGGTGTCAATAAGTGCTACTTTGGACTAAGTAGGCAAGTGAATAGTAAAGTTTTCTCTCGATGAACGAACCTAAGAATCGATAATGCTCTCATCATGCCGGTCCTAAAGTGTAGCGCAGAAGCTTGGATGATGACAATATCGGATTAGGCGCCCCTTGAAGTGTTTGAGAGAAAGATTCTGGGAAGGATTTTTGGACCTTTACACGTTGGCGACGATGAGTATCGTAGGCAATGGAACAATGAGCAACGATATGAGCTTTACGACAACAAAGACATAGCGCAGCGAATAAAGATCCAGCGGCTACGTTGGCTGGGTCATGTCGTCCGAATGGATACAAACGATCCGGCTCTAAAAGTATTCGGTACCAGTTGGTGGTAGCAGAGGAAAAGAAAGATCTCCTCTGCGTTGGAAATATCAATTGGAGAAGGGCTTGGTTTCACTTCAACGACTGGGGCGACCTCATCTAGTTTTACTCAGGGCATCGATCCGTCCATAGGGTAATTACAGTCAAGATAAGATTCGATACTTCGATGGTGCTGGCTGAGGTTGAATGGCTTAAAAGTTTCTTTGTGATAGTTGGCAAAAGCGACTGCTTTGCTTTCATTTGATCTGCACCATCTGTTGTTGACATCTTGTGCGGAAACCTGTCGTATTGAAGGTTGTTTTAAGTACCTTCCAGATGTTAAGTGGCCTTCCAGATGTTATACTCTATTCATCATCTCCATTTGGATCGGCATTTTTAAGATAGGCCTCAATGGCTTCTTCTTTTTAGCTCAGCTAATTTGTATTTAAGTTCCTTTATAGATTTGTTAAATGTTGTTTTGTCAGTTGGATGTCTGTTGATTCGACAAGACCTGCTCAAACGAAATTTGGCGTTATTCAACGCCTATAGAAGTTGTTGAAGCCTTTAAACAGATCGTTTTGGAGGTATCCTATAATGAGTGACAAAAGTGTTTTAAAAATTGGTTCGAGGGAATACAGAAGGTTGCTGACTTCCAAGGAGAATATTTTGAAAAACAGTAAAGCTATTTTCAGTAATATTTTACTGTGTTTTCATTATTGGGCGCTAAATATAAGAGACAATACTCGCAGTACTGAAGAACATTTTTTTGTTTTAGTCCACATCCGAGCGTTGTAGCACACAACGGATCTTACCGAACAAAAAACTGTCAAAGCTTAAAGGACGCTTTAAATCAGGTACCAAATTGGATGAATACGGCGTGCTGCATGACCTATTGCCATACATGCATCGTGGAATGCGGCTAACTAAGTGCATCAGCAAAATATGCCTTGAACTTTTTTTACTTCTTATAGTAGAATAATAAAATTATTTACATCCAGATGTTATATTTTTTTCACACTACTGGACAGGTTCATTTAATCTGAATTCATAAAAACATCCCAGCTTAACGTTTTTTGTGCGAACTAGGAAGCAACTTGTGCAGCAAAGAGCACTCAGGTTACATTAACAATTTTTGGCTTCGTTTTAATCTGCTTTAATCATATTCCATTTACAAAAAAATTATTTTACAATGTCGATTGCTACAGGTGATTTCATTGCATATCAAACAGTTTGAGACAAAAAACAAATGAAGCACTTTTTATCATCAATTAGGAAAGTGGGATTTTTGATGATCCTTCGTTCATTTTTATTAGATTTATATGAAAACATATTTTTTCTCCCTTTCTTGTTTTTGTTGTGGTTGTAGTAGAAACTTCTGCCTATGTATGTTGTCTAGCCCATTAGTTGACGGTGGGTCCAATTCAAACCAGTAGATTAGTTTGAAGCGGTTGTCCACGGTAGAACACACTTAGTCTCATGGTCCATTGTGATGCCGCGTGGGGAACCAGTCCTTTTCCCTGCTGAAACCAATGTGTACTTTACAAAAATTTCTTAAGTTCCTTAATTTCGACTGGGCCAATATCTTCTAATTCATTAGGCAGTGCCCCGTAATAACTGAAATGGGATTTCAATCCAATCCAGTAAAAATCATAAAAGCGATGGTCCACTCTTCAATTTTCTTCGCGACTATTGGTGGATGAGATATCTATTATCGAAGACAAAATGATATTTTTTGATTCAAATGAAAATTTATTTGCCAAAAGATCGCAAACATGGAGACTTAAAGCAAAATTTTTTGAAGTGAAACTTCTTTAGGCGCGTCGGGGGCCCCAAGGCAGATTGAAAATAGGCGAGTGAAACGGTAAGTTCGGAGCGTTACCGAAATCCGTCAAATGGGCGGGGCCAAGGAGCAGCTGCTCCTTCCCACTCTCGCCTATTCGCTCTCTCTGTCGCTCTCTCGCATGCCAAGCATTGAAGTAGACTGGCGACATGCAGACAACCGACAATCGACAACCGACAACGGGTATTATAGATAGCCATAGCCCGTGCAAATGAGTGCTGTGTGTGAGTATCAGATAAAGCGCCGATTGAATGTGTGTAAGCGGGAAAGCAATAAGAAACTGCTGTGAAGTAAATAGATGGTAGGTATGGAGGAGACGAAGCGATACAATGAGTGCGTTTGCCAAACGAGTGACATAGTTGAAGTAGAAGGTTGTAAAATGACATTTCAACCGTTTCGGTGATCAAAGCAAATTGATTAACGCGCCAAAAGTAGACAAAAAATACCATTGGAAGTGCAAAGAAATGTCAGCGTCAAGTGCAACACTGCACCCAAGTGTCAAATTTGAAGCTAATAAGGACAAAAATAAATAGTACAAATTTATATGGAGTGATATAGAAAAAAAAAAATGAAAACCTGAATTTAACACGAGAGAGGGGGGAGAGATCTAAACCGGGGCTCCCATGCATGGAACAACCAACTTAGAAGTTTCACTTCTACCGTGCGTGAGTCTGACAGACCCTAGTTTTTTTTTTTTTACAACTTTTCTCAAGAACCATTATGCAGAACTTAACTTAGAAAGTTTAAAACTTAGAAAATTTGAAAAATCGTTAAATATTTGGGTTTTTTTGTTTTTGTATCCTTCTTTCCAGTTATGCTTATTAATCCTGCGTTGGGCACCTGAGTCTTATCTGGCTTTTTGACTTTGGACGTGAATGCAACATATTTCTATTAGAGCTAACGACTTGAGCTTCCAGGTAGCTTCCTAAAATTAAATTTTCCACTGATTTATGGATTTAACCTTTTAAAAAGGATCCTCGAACAGGAAAAAGGCAGACCAGACCTGCGTGCCCAACCGTAGTTTTAAAAACGGTCTCAAATGGAGGATTAAACGATTTAATATACATTTTTCAGATGCATTTCTTTTAATTTTTATTCTGAATTTGAGCCAAATTACACCATAAACGCAGTTATTTTCAAATACAGCGATATCTGCGAAATTCTGCAAACTTGATCTTATGCGATATGGCATTATCAACGAGATATGTATCAGCTATGCTGAGCATTTCAAGTCTCTAGCTCATCGGGAAGTTATACCGAAATGTGTGCCGAATAGAAAAGACCGAAAGCGAACTAATAAAACGTTAAAAAATCGAACTGGTTTAACGAAACTTGAACTTTTACTAAATTTTTCAATAATTATTAATTGAAAAGGCTGCGACGCATATCAGAATACTGACAATGCAAAGAACAAACTAAGTAGAGAAGGCTGACAATATTTTTCTATCTTAAAGTTTAACACAAAACATGTTTTTTAGGTTGTTTTAATCAAAGTCATTAAATTGGAAATGCCTTTGAAATAATCAATACCATACAAAAGGAAATTTTTTAGTTTTAATAATTTATATGAATGTTGTTTTTTTTTTTTTTGCACAGAGAAATATCATTATCAGAAAAAAATATGATGTTTCATTTAAGTTGAATACAAATTTTAATCAGTAGATCCATGCATAAACAAAATTTTAAATCTTGTCATACAAAATACATATTTTCGATTATTTTGTCATTTGCCTATTTTACAAATACTTTAACCTTATTTAGCGCCAAAAATAGATTCTACACTTTCCACGTTTTTGAGCAACGAAATTTTCCCTTAGAGTTGCATTCGTGTCATCAAAAAGTCATGACCCAAATTAATGCACTTGAATACTCGTATAAACTTGTGCTTGTGTGAGAAAAAAAAATGTTCTTATACCTACATACATTCATATATACATAATGCGCCTTTACATATACATGTATGTATCGAATATTGACTTACATATTTACAAACTATACATACCCTGTAGGGGAAGCCGTACACTAACGGCACAAATTTCTGTGTCAGAACTAGGGCGTTTTCGGGCTTAAAAACTAAAACCTTATTACCTAAGAAATATTACATTGTGCTTTTTTCCTGTTTGAGAGTATCACGCTATCTAACGGTACAGTTCCTTTAGTGTTTCGCTACCCAACAATACCTTAAAGGAAAATACTAATTGGCTGTTAAACCGTTTAACATAATTCCCCAACATGCAAATTATAAAATATTTATTACTTAACAAAAGAATTTACAATAGAATTCAATCTTGTAAGCTTAGCAAAGTTAGCAATCGTAGTCATTTCCAAGCTGGTTCATTTAAAAAGAACTCCCATTAACCAGTTCTAATCGGATGAAGGTGAACTTCACACTTAATTGCTCTTTACTGTTAACTGCTCTGTTCGCTCTCACAGCAGTCGACTCACACTTGCATAGCAACTGCGAGCGATGCGTGTGATCTTTGGTGTTAACTGCACTGGCTCTCACCGCAGCCGATTCACGCTTGCATTGTAACTGCACGGGATGCTTTAGAGTCGTATGTATGTGGTGTATGATGTTCGCTAGTTGGACTGCAGAGAGCATGTTCGTTTACGTAGGTGACCATTAGTTATTTCTGGTTAATTTGCATATTAAAATTTTATGAGATGCTTTAACATTAACATTGTAACTAACATCACTATCTCATTTATTTCAACATTCACATTTTTTGGTGCAAGTAGAGGAGGATACAGTTTTTTCGTATTCATATTTAACATATGTATGTGTCACTTTTGAATTTGAATATACATAGTATATTTCAATTGAGCCATAGTAGATTTCAATTGAGCCTTAACTGAAGTTTACGCCCAACTGCTGTTAAGGATAACATAGGCATTTACTACATTTCCCCTACAATTGTTGTATCAGAGCACATAAACTTTCTGTGTGGTAGAATTTTCATACAGAAAAACTCTTGCCTGCTTATTTGTAACAAAAATAAATATTTTCTATAATAAATAAGTAAATTCTGTTATTATTTGGTTATGATTAATACTAAAAAGCAAACCAAAAACATGAAACTTGCAGATGCCACTGTTTACAGAAAATGTATGCATACATTTACATTACACAAGCAGCTAACAGTCGTCTGTTGTCAGGAAGCATCAAATGTAAGCAGAAATCAGATATTTGAGTTAATTTCATTGATGCCGATCGAGATTTTTAATATCTCTGAAACTTAACAGAGCTCTTAACTGCACTAAAAACTGCACGAAAACTACACGGGAAAGAATCATAGGTAAGAAAAATCATCATCCATTTGTAAATCTGTACCTACACCTATGCCCTTTTTTCCTCGCTTGGAAATATGGTTTATAGTTTTTGTAATGGAAATATGAAATCATAGAGAAAAATAAAAAATAAGAATAATAAGGAATAAAATATGGTTTAAATAAACAATACCTCTACCCTAATTGAGTATTCAAATGAATGAAATCTTTGCTGTGCATGTTTTGTAGTCCACTAGGCAATTCCTGGCAGGATACGTACTTGATTTTATATGCTTGTACATACATACATATTATTTATATACTTGTATATGTGCATATGTGTGTCTATGTAGGTTATAGCAAGTGCACCAACAAGGGTAGAAAAGTTGCAACGAAATGTCTACCTAAACTTGCAAATGTGAAAAGGCAACCTGTTGCATGCCGAAAATTTGGCTAATAGCCAACGATAAAGCAATAGTAATAACGTCACACAATGTAAGAGCGTGCACACGTGCACATGCATAGAAGCTAAAAATACGTGTAATATGTAAGTTATACATAACTACAAGGTGACGCAAAAATAACCAGATTTATAATTTTTGCCAATGACGTCGTTCGTCAATCATATTTGACGCTTGTGAACTAGACAGCTGCAGTATATAAAGAGACAAGCAATGAAGCGGGTAAAGGTCAAAATAAGGATTAACTCCCTTTTTTGTTCTTCTTAGCTTCATAGTCCGTGGTGGACCCAAGCTTCAGCAACAATTTTTCTCCACTTTATTCTATCCATGGCGTCATCTCTCCAGTTGTGTACGTTCATTTTCTTAAGGATCTGATTCGACGTCATCTAAGCATCTCTTTCGTGAGCGCCCCATTTTGCTTCCTCTAATGGATGTTAATATAAAAGCTTTGCTAGCATTTCGCTATTTCGGCATGCGCTGTGCGTGCCCAATCCATCTAATCCGTTGGGGTTTGATAAAACGTATTACAGTTTGCCTTCATTGTTTTCATTGTTGTAGCGAATGTTTTTGAGGCTTAGAAATGGAATACCCAAGAGACAAAAATCAACATTTTCGACACCTGCTCTTCTTTGCTTTTCATCGAGGTGAAAAACTGCCGAAGCAGCCCGGTACATTTGCAACGTGTATGGAGAAGTTGTCATAGGCGAGTCTACAGAACGGAAATGCTTCGCAAAGTTCAAAAATGGAGACTTTGACGTCGATGACACATCGCGCAGCCGAAAGCCTTCTGAATTCGATGAAGAACACTTTTAAAGGAGAAAGGTCGCCAAACTAATCGTGAATTAGCGGCAAAAATTAACTGTGATCATTAAACGATTCTAAGTCCCCTTCATTCAGTGGGATTTACTGAAATATTGGAAGCCTATGAGCCTGAGTGTCTCACGAACTCAACGAAAAAACAAAGCAAGCCCCCTTCAAATTGCTTCTCAGCATCTCGCCCGCCATTGTTGCTCGATCAAAAACAGCACTTTTTGTGTTACGGGAGATGAGAAATGGTGCCTATTCATCAATATGAAGCAAAGAAATGAGTGGGAGGCTCCAAAAGATACGCCAAAGTCGAGAGTCAAGCCTCGGATCTTCATCCAAAGAAGATTATGATATGTGTTTGGTGGGACTGGAAGGGCATACTGCTCTGGAAAATGCTCGAAAAGAATGCCACGGCCAACAAGGAGCTGTACATTGCCCAGTTACTGACTGAGGTGGTGGTGGGATGGTTAGGAGGATGGGTTTAGACTGTGTGGATTATGAACGATGAATGTCCTACGTTTGCGTCAACAGCTTTGTGCTGCTGATGAAATTCATCATGTCAACGCGTAGCAAAGAAGTGAGTGCCAAGATGCCTAAATCTTAACCCCGCCAGATCAGGGCAGCTAAGGAAAAGAGGCTGAAATGATTTCACCTCATCCTCCATACATCCGACGCAAAAAGGACTCGAAATAGTCCCAAGTCTCACAGCATGCATTCCTCGCCTATAGTGTCTTGTGAGAAAATATACGTGGCCAGAAGGATTTCGCGATCTTACTTACCCAGCGCTCGCTGAGTTGGCATGAAGCCCATCTTCTAGGAGCAGAGCGCATGTGGTCAAGGGGATCCCAATCCTCTCCCTTCGCAGGAAAATTACCTCACATGTCCCTTGTCTTGCCAGCTTATCCGCCTCACAGTTTCCCGCAATGTCGCTTTGGCCAGGTACCCAGATGAGGCTTACGTCAAGGAATGCGGACGCATTCGAAAGTGACGTTTCGAATGCACCGTCGCTGACCTGAGGGCCCTTATTGCCGCTTGGCTGTCGGAGTAAATATTTACTTTCTTGAGTGTTAGTACGCATGTGAGCAGCCAATCAGCTGCCTCCGTGACTGCGGCTACCTCTGCCTGGAACACACTGCAGTGGTCCGGTAACCTGAATTTATGATGGGGAGCTCCTCGCAAAAAACTCCTCCGCTAACCTTTCCTTCCAACTTCGATCCATCCGTGAACAAGTTCACCAGGCCATGTCCCCAAGTATAGCCCGCGTCCACTCTTCCCGTGATGAATATGAGTGGGGAAAGTTCCAGTTGCACTAAGCGAGGGCATACATTGATCCGTTGACAGGGGATGAATTCAAAGTACTCAAGAACTCTTCAATAGTATTTTCGCGGTTTTTATGATTGCATCTTTCAATTTATTCCATTGATCTCCGATATCTAATTCAAATGAGTCATTATTTGTGCTATCTTCGTTAAATAAAATGTTTTCTATCGCATCTGTGTACTTCGTTTTCATATCCTCGTTATTTATAAGTTCATCTGTATTCCACTTTAGTTCCGCATAGCCTTTGTTATCATTTACTCTTGAAATTCGTTGTCGGATCCTAGCCATCACGGGAAAGTGGGCTGTGTCGCAGCAAGCGTCCCTCTATGATCTCATAACTATGACCTTCGCAGCATGTCTTTTGTCAGCAGTTATAAGATTTACTCCCACAAAATATTTTTTTTTTTTTAGTAAAAAATTCATTCAAAAACAAAATTGAATGCTTAATTTTGCGCCACCTGGCATTACAGCAAACTTCCCTTCTGTACAATAAAAAATTTATGCAACTTTTTCGTTTGAGAATTTTAAGTTGTTTATGTAATTCGAACAATTTTTATGTGTACAAAAATGCTAATGTATGCGTGCAAACATACTGTGAAATATTTTGTTCGTAATTTACCTGCAAACCTGAATGCTAAAGTTGGTATATGCAGCGCATATGTTTTCCATTAAATTTACATGTTTTCTCTATTAGCCACTGCTTCTGCAATTGCCATTTGTCGTCCTCTTCAGACACCCCAAACATGTCAACGCATTTTGTAGCGCCTGATTTTATCTTGTGTTATACCATTTCATGGTATGTTTATTGTGCGAATACATATACATATACAAGTGTGTTCTCCAACACATGTGCATGTCAAATTACATAAATAATTTAATTTTTTAACAAAATCTATGCTCTTTGCTTAATTTTCCTTAAGGACTTTTGAGCACTTTAGGTGCTTCCGCTCCAGAAACGCGTTTCCATTGTTCGTTGCCTTATCTGCGGCTTCCCTGTAAGAAAAATACTAACATATTTCTACTAAACATTGAGACTAACATCTGGCACACGCCATTTGAAAGTGAACAATTGAATTAAAAATTATTTTTATTTGGTACTTCAGCCGATTGGTTACATATCAAAAATACATTTTAGATTACACTCAATGAACCATTGTCTTAAATTTTTCGTAGAGTAGAGCGAATGTCCCCATTTAAGTCCTGGACGGTGCTTACATCGATTTCTTTCAACTTTCGCTTGATTCGATTGATCAACTCTTGCTCGTTTCGCTACTCCCAGCCCTTTTCGTACACCATCCGCTTGAGAACTGCCCAGAAATTTTCTATTGGACGTGTGACACGTTTGGAGGATTCTCCTTTTTTTGCACAAATGGTATTTTTTGCTCAGTTAACCAATCCAATGTTTTTTTTTTTGGATAATAGCAGCTTGCAAGGTCTGGCCAAAACATGATTACGTCGGTATTGTGATATTTATCGATGAATTTCTTCAGTTTTGGCAAGCATTGACCGATATAAACGTCAGCATTGATCGCTTTGGCTTTGTTTTTGCGAATCAATGGTTCTGAAACACCCTTCGAAGAAATGGGCACCCACACTACCACCTTCAGCTCAAAATTTGATTTGCTGGCATATTTAACCTCGTTTGGTGTTATTTCGATGTTGTCAGTGTAGAAACCGTCGTTGCCACTCAATTCATGATGAGAAAATGTGAAGTACGATTCATCAACCAAAATTATGAATTTTTCATTCGCAAAGTGTTCACGACGAAGTGCACGGCAGCAAATTGGTATTTTTTCGCGTTGTTTCGCTGTATATTTTGGTGCTCGCTTACGTTTGCGGTATTACCCTTTTTTCCGGTTCTTTTCCATTCCGGCAATCTTTCAAAACACGAAAAATAGTCGCACGGGAGATTGGTTTATCTTCAAACACCTTCAGAATTTCACTTGTACTGAGTCGTCCAAACAGATTGGCGACAGATTTACGTCAATCCAGCTTCTACGACATTTTGAATGGAAACTTTCGCGTAATATGAGTTTGGCATTTAAGTATAAGCACACTTGGGCATGACAACTGCATGGAGCTACATCTGTGTGTTTCTTTATATACTTAAATATGTGTCTGAAGTTAGTCTCAATGCTTTGTGGACATATGTTATTCCGAAAATCGAACCTAAAACTCTAACTTGAAGGCTTTATGTGTGGATTTTTACATATTTATTCTTTTAGAACATTAATTAGGTCAGTTGGTCGAATTCTCTCTGGACGTCTTTTAGTTTTTCTCTCACTTTCTAGAAGTTCGCTGATTTCTGCATTATTGTATTTGTGTATTTTGTCAAAGTGCCTTGTCATTATCTTCTGGATTTCTTTGTCTACAGTTGCTATATTACAAGTCCTGGATGTCATCATTTCTCGATTTGACTTGATTGTTGTCGTTGAACTTTTGCGCTATGAGTCTTTTTAGTCGTACCCGACACCTGTAGTCAATATACCCAGGTTGGCTTAATGATGATGAAATATGAGTTTTGAAGCAAAATATCATCAATGGCAAGTGCTTGTTGAATTCCTCCAGGTAAAGCTTGAGACCGGCTGCTGAGTGATCTGATGCGCAGATCTTCCGACTTTCGTGCACTGTTTTTCCAGTTTTGTTGTTCCAAAGAGGTATTTTTTTGTTTGAGTTTGGGTAAATTCATAGCCGTCAGTTTGAGATTTTGAACCATCTTTGGTCTCTGAGGAGGGACATGAAAGGATGTGGGGTTTAATTTTTTTTTTTTTTTTTGTTAATTTGTTGACGGTGTTGGATGTTTTCTTCCGTAAGAAAATGTCGTGGAATCCGTATATGCACAAGACCGCCGGAAAAGAAAAATGTATGTGATTTGTGATCCACTGCAAGCTTCATTATACGGAGTCCGGCCCTCGAAGTGTAGCCAACTTCAGACCGCACGCGCAAATTAACCAACTTCATGCCCGTGCATCAGCTGTCTGTTAGTTGGCTAAATGACAGTCCAGAGTATTGTTTACAAGCGCGCGGAAGCATTTTGTCGAGAGTAAACGCGAAAAAAGAAAATCAGTAATGGATTTCGAACGTAATAGTGTGATTGCATTATATTTGGCTGGAAAATCACACCCAGTGGTTGTTCGTTAAAATAAATATAGTTTTTATCATATCATGGAGGTGGTCATCGAGAGACTGCAACGTCGCGCGAAATGGCTCAAAAAGTGAAGAAGCGACTTGAGCGAAATGCCCGTCGAAGTACCAATCAAATGACGAAAGAACTGAAATATCTGACCATAGGATCCGCCGCATACTGAAAAATCATCTCAAAGTCAAGCCTTACAAGATCCAAAAGACTTGAGAGAGCGCAGGAGTTGCTTGGCTTAGCCAAAAGCGGTCAATTTCCGAACATTGTGTTTTCTGACGCGAAAGTTTGCAAAATCAGCAATTCGTGAACTCCCAAAACGATAGAGTTTATTTGACCGACCGTTCACACGAGAATTTGAGTCATCGATTGGCAGCACACGCCACAAGTAATGGTTTGCTCCGCTGTAACCTCAGATGGCCGCTCTCTAATCCTTTTCATCGAGCCTGGCGTCACGGTAAATGCCAAATATTATCGAGAAAGTATTCTGGAGGTTCCTTTGAAGCCGTGGGCAGATAAACATTTCAGTGGCAGACCATGGACGTTACAACAGGACTCAGCACCGTCTCACATAGCTCGAGTGAACCAAGAATGGCTAAAAAAACAACGTTCAGAGCTTTATAACGTCCACACAATGCCTCTCAAATTCACCAGACCTGAATCCGATGGATTATTCTTTTTGGACCAGTTTGGAGAGCAAGGTCTAAACTAAAAGATTCACCGGTCTCGAGGCACAGAAAAAAACCATTGTCCGCGAGTGAGCCAAAATACCTGAAAATCACATTCGGGCAGCTTGCGACTCGTTTCTGGACCGTCTCAAGGCCATAGTCAAAGCAAAGGGTGGTCATATCGAGTAAAAGTAAATTGATTCTTAATTTTGTATTATTTTCACAGATTTGTTACTTTGAATTGAATAAAAGTAATTTTCCAAACTAAATGTATGGACTTTTCAATTGGTTACTCTTCGAGTGCCGGACCCTGTATACAGTGCCGAGCAGAGCTGGCTAAATATTTGTAAGATTCATGCATTTTTGATTTCTGTAGAGTAATTTTTCAAAATAATAAAACCAAATTTTCTGGATAAATGATTAATTTATTAAGAAATAAAACAGATGCCCCTGAGCACTGCAATTCAAGAACTATTGAATGGGGTTAAATGAAATTCAAAATACTCGTATTTTCATAGTAGGACTTTCACAAGGCGCACTCATTAAAGGTGGTGGCAGTAGACCAACAACAATGTTTTGTAAGTTCGATTGTCAAAGCAAAGTATTTGGAAAGTAGAAAACAAAGAATGAATTCGCCTTGTTTCATTCTGGTCTGACAGCCACATGGGCACGGCGAAAGAAAAACAAATCAAAAACAAATCAGCTGATTTACCGACACCACCTTTAATAGATTCGCCTTCTATTAATCAACAAAAAAATATAAAAAAAATTTTTCCACAAATTTTTAACACAAGCATATACTGTTTTCTACAAAAAAAAAACTGTTTTCTAAAAAAATGTTTAAGAAAAAATTTAAATTTTTTCTACAAAAATTTTACGTCAAATATTATATTTGATCCAAAACAAAAAAATTATAAAAATGTGAGAGTTAAAAATATTTCGCTTTAAAAAACTCTAAACCAAAATTTTCAAATATAAATTAATCTCAAAATTATTACATTTCGTTCAAAATTGTTTCGCTTACTCCTTACTTCACTCTAACTTACTAAAGAAGACACTTTTTGGCGGAATGGATGACGATGTCGAAAATAATTGGCCAGTACTTGAAAATAATTGGCAAATACTTAACTTGGGCTCGCTCATCTACTTATACACATACATACATACATATGTTTGTACAGATTTACATTCACGTGTCTTTCGTAGGTCCTTTTTGTTGTTTGTGTGTATACTTTTTATTTATGTATTCTGCGCATCCACCTTCTTATTTACTATAAGTACTTCTCTTGCCTTGAATTTTCCATTTACTGCGTCATTACTTCTTTCGCCCGTAAAGCGTGTCATTATCACTGCACATCGTTGGTAGGAGCTCGGCACACAGATAACTTCTAACTTTAAACTTTTGAAAAGCTGCAATCATCACTTTCAAATGCATTCAACTTCAGTGCTTTGAGTGCGCGAGTATACTAGAAAGCCACACAGAGCGGAAAAAAGTTTCTAACGAATATGTTATTGTTGGAGAGCACAAATATGTAACTATAATATTAGATAACTTCTAATAAATGCTTATTTTTATGTTGCTGCATACCAATTAAAAATGCGGAATAGTTTTTTGCTGCGAAAGTGTTCTTCTTCGACCTTTTTTCTTTAAGTTGCCGTATAGGCAGGAGTTATATGTAAGTTAATGTAATTGCCCTGAGCATCCCTATACACCCGTGGCAAAATGAGGTATAAATGAGATATTTATTTTTTGTTTAATTCTAATTATATGGTAATAAACAATTGGTAACTCAGCCACTTCCATCAATGCGGCGTGGAAGACCCTGACTAATGCCAACTGATCCCAATATACAGTAGCTCCCTGCCGTTCCTGCTTTACGCACAAACCTTTTATTAAGCTTAATCTTCAATGCATAGGATAGAATTTTTTTAGCGCATGATGTTTCTATGGATTGAATAATATGTGGTACACTCTAAAAAAATAATATTGAATTTTTAGTCCTATTTAAAAATAATGCTTGCCCATTTTTAACCCGATTGTAATTTTTTCTTAATGCCATAGATTTTTTTTTTTTGTGTTTTGGGCTCAGATACATGCGGAAATTTTTTTTTCTACGTAGAACAAACGTTTTACTACCTCTGCTGTCGGCTTAGACCAGCTTTGGAGCAAATGGTATTTTGCGAGTAATTAAGTACGCAAACTTAATCACCCAACTAATGACCCTAATCTAGGGAGTAGAAGACTGACTAACTGAATACTGAAGCATACCATGTTCTACTCAAAATTTCGGCACAGCCAATAGCACCTGTCAAGGTATTGATAACAAACAAAAATGATAAAGATTTCCTACTACTATGGAATAAATCTAAGAGCTAATAAAGGATATGTGCAGCCTCTTGAGTGTATGGAGATCAGAAAGTAGGTACCATTTCGGCGTATTAACAGCCTTATAATTTATAATATGTCATCTATAAATATGAATTTATTATAAAAAACCAAAAACCGAACCGATCTTTTAATTAGAACCAAAACTATAATAAGATTAATTTATGGTGTTACTCTTTTTTGAAAAAAAAAAAACTATTTGATAACATTTTTCAACTTTCAAATATAGCCGGTTATTCATACACCATGCACTCAATCAATATTAGATTTCAGTAAAACTGAGTCCTCAACTTTAGATAGAGTAGGGTAGATTTTGAGATCAACTAAATAGAGCAGAATTTAGAGTGCCATTAATAAAGATAATGCACAGAAGAGGTCCTAAAACACTACCTGGTGGAACTCCTGATGGCTGGGATGTAATGTTATTAAGAACAACTGTACAAATCTATCTGGTGATGCAACTCAATTTATTTCAAGAAAGTAGAATTAACTTCTAAAGCTGAGTATTTGTTAAGTAAATTTGTATGATAAATATTTTCGAGTCTGTATTAGAAGTATCCAGTTGGAATGTGCCCTCAAAATTTGCAAGGCAATCCTCAGTAAAGATAGTTTGAAAGGGTACATCTTTCTTTCACAAAACCGTGCTAAGACGGGGACAATCTAGCAATCTAGCTTAATGACTTAATTTTAACAACACACTCAAATTACTTAGCAATAGGTGTCAGCTTCGTTATTGGTCTATAATTTGAAACGTCGTTCTTCCATCTTTGAGGATTAGTGCAATATATGTATTTTTCCAATTTTGAAGAGATACTCCAGTTGAAAGTGATTATTCTCAATGATGGTTTGTTCTTATTGACGCGTCTATATAGTTTGCTTTTATGTTTTCGATCTAGCAGCAGTCTAAGTAAATGAAATAGTTAAGACCAATTCAATTAGGTTAAAAAAATAATAAAAATTGTCGAATGCCACATTACTCTGTCAATACCTGTAGAGCAGTAAAGGGAACTTATCCTTAACACTTTGTTTTTTTTTTCAATAATCAATCGATCTGTATTGCTTTTTAACAAAATATTTCTCTAAAATTGTTACTCAATCCGATTTTAAAACTATGCATGCTTTTTTTTGTATTCAATTTACAACCAATTCAATCCATTATATTTTCCAATACTCAATCACTGCTTCGTAGCTTTATTAAATTTTTTAGTTTTACTCTAATTTTTATATCAATAGAAGAATAATACAAAAGTTATTAAAATCTGGCTAAAAAAATAATAAAAAATAAATAATTGGCGCGTACACTTCTGTTAGGTGTTTGGCCGAGCTCCTCCTCCTATTTGTGGTGTGCGTCTTGATGTTGTTCCACAAATGGAGGGACCTACAGTTTCAAGCCGACTCCAAACGGCAGATATTTTTATGAGGAGCTTTTTTATGGCAGAAATACACTCGGAGGTTTGCCATTGCCTGCCGAGGAGCGACCGCTATTAGAAAAATGTTTTTATTAATTTTGCTTTCACCGAGATTCAAACCAACGACCTCTCTGTGAATTCCATTCGGCTACGGCGGCCGCCAAGCTGGCTAAGCACCATTAAAAATTACGAGTATATGGAGTGGAACGAAGTCAATGATGGGACAACCCAGGACCTATGCGAGCTGCATAGATAGGAGCTACATACCCAAATCTTGGTGGGCTGTAAGAGCTACTTTCATACTGAAGGTAAGTAAAATCTCACATGTAACGCTGTACTGAATGTGATACCCGTGGATATCGAAGAGAAAACTTCCCCTGCACGAGCCACTATCAGAGTGAAGTGTTCAGACCAAAGGCTAGCCTTAAGCTACGGACACACTAGTATTCTTCAAAACTCAGTGTTCATCTCCATATAGACGGAAACAAGCCTCGGACGAGCACCGCCATGATCGGAATCGGTGCGGGAATCAAAAGCCCGATCTAATTGATAATCCGGAAATAGTAACCCAGCCAGCCTCTACTGTTTTGCAAGGACAACCTGCTGGAAAATCACGACAACGGTTAACATGGACCATGGAAATGAATACCGTAGTTATGCAATGCTGTTAAAAAATAACAAAGTTAATATAGAAATAATTAAAACATCAATGTACACCGTCGATGAGTCCAATCGGCACTTTTCCCATTCATATACCGTTAAGTGAGAAGTGGGCGGTATGTAGCATTGGAGACGGGGAATGGCAAACATATTTCGGATAGCTCAAAGTTAGACAGAAGAGTTGGTGGGGGATTATTCTGCGAGGAACAGATATTTAAGCACAAATTTAGCCCTCGGGACCACAGTGGTGTTTTCCAAGCGTAGGTAACGGCAATTAAAGATGCAGTGGATTGGTTGCTTACCTCTGCAATTACTGAAAGGATAAGTAAATACTACTCTACTCCGAAAGCCGGGCCGCAATTAGAGTCCTGGACTCGTTATTTGTGCGTTCGAAATTAGTTGGGGAATGCCTGACTTCTCTCTCGACTGTATCCGAATACTCGTACCTCGATGTTAGTCTCATTTGGGTCTCCGGTCACAGAGGCATAGCGAAAGGAAACTGCTGGGCTAATGGCCTGGCTAGACAAGAAACCTTCAAGACAATTTCACCGCGAAATGTGAGGATTGTAGTTCCCTTAAGAGCATATGGTCTGCTTCTGGAAAGATGGACCTTACGACAACTCAGCAAGCGCTGGGTTAGTGGGCAAATGTGCAAAGTCAGGAGGTCCTTGTGGCAACGGGTAGATCGGGGGCACTCGAAAGAACATCTGTGGCTAACAAAACCACAGTTCTCGAATTTGGTGAGCATCCTTACCGGGCATTGTCCGTTAGGTATCCATGCGGTGAAACTTCGGATTGCCTCAAATCCCTTCTGCAGTAGCTGCCTGGCGGGTAAAGTGAAATCATCTCAACACCTTCTCTTCAGCTGTCCTGCTCTCGTCGGGCTAAGATTCAGATAACTGGAATCACACATTTTTGGTACACCTGCGTATGTAGCTGGTTTAAATTTCACACTCCTGATGGATTTCATTAGTAGCTTGAGCAGTTAATATAAATGTAATTGGCCACTCCAATCCAAAGCCCCTTCTTCCTTCTTTCCCACCTGTTTGGTTATTTTCGCTCTGTTTTTCCTCTGTATGACATCAGGATGGACGAATTTTGATTATTTGTCCAAGTGGACCATTCGTGTGTGCAGCGTAACCTAACCTGAAAATTGCGTAAGAAGAGGGCCAACGCCAACTAAGGGACCATAGCGAGAAAGAAGAAGAATTATAATTTTATAATAAAAAGGGAACGCAGCTTTGTTACAGCTTTTTTCAACACTTTTTTCCGGTTTTTGTTTTATTTTTCAACAATCTAAAATATATTTTGATAGCTAACACTTACCTGGATAAACTTAGAAAGAAAAATTTTAATATAACTAAACGCAAAATTGCATCAAAATCGTTAAAGGAGCCATTTTCGATAAGCCAAAGCATACATGAAGAGTCCCAAAACAAAACGCAATAATTCATTTCGCTAGCAAGGCAACAGTCAAGGTTTTAAACTCACTGAGCACAGCCAATAATAGTCGAGGAATGTCCGACTTCCCCGTTCGGTAGGACCTAACCTTCGCTACGAACCGCAGCGCATAGCAGGAAACTATAGTCAGGTGGTGCCGGCATGCAAAAAGAGGATAGAACTAAGCCCTTGACTATCTGTGGCTGCACTTGGACAGATGGACCTCAAACCAGCACAGCGCACGCTGAGAGATGTTAGATTTTAAAAAAGGTTTTCCTTATCAAAGAATATTAAAAAAGCTATTTTTCAGTTGCATTATCTGCAATAAATAAGTTTTTCATAAAAGCCAGCTGCGTTTCGGAGACGGTAGGCCAAAACTCCGCCTGCATTAAAAAATGAAGACGACCACCATAAATCGAAGTAGTACAAAAAATCTGCATACCCATCGACCTTAACCTATCAAAGTCGCCAATAATTTTCGAAAACTTGCAAGTCAACGTGAGTAATTGCTTAAGTTTTTTAAGTACCCATTAACCCACATATTCTTGTCACCCCTACTATGTCATGTCACTCCATTTTGCTTCAAGTGCATTCATAGTAACTTAAGTGCAGCCTAATATGATGGCCATTCCTTGGAAACATTCAGCTTTCATTAAAAATTGTCATGAATTTAATTGCGAACGAGCCAACAATTGGCCTAAGAGTAGACGTCAAATATGATTTGGCTGGGGAATATCCGTCGAGAACAGCGACAATTTGCACGCAACTTGTGACCACTTTTTAATTGTAAAGCTTGAGGTGAGCGTACAATCGTATGCAATCAGATATGCTATGGCATACAAACTGGATAAATAACACGCGATACGCTACGATATTGGATCCTTCATAAACTCCGAATTTCTTATTGCAATTATTGTAGGTTCATACTTTTTCACGCACTGTAAACTGCTAGAAAATTCTCACAGCGATTAGGAGCCGTCAAGGTAAGTGCAGCAAGTAATGCGCAGACGTTGAGAGCGAACAAGTGTAAATATACAGTGGACTCCCATTTCATGAAACAATAATAAGGTGAATCAACTAAAAATAATCATTTTGAGCAACACGCTTTACGTATTTGAGCCATTGTCTAAGCTATTAATAAAATTAATATAATGAGAAAAATCTGAATGGAGGGTTTTTCAAACATTACAGAACCAAAAGTAATTTTCAAAAAATTTTAACGGGAAATTTTATTTTTTTCCAAGAAAACAATTAAAAAAAATTAAAGGAAAAGTTAATTTTTTTTTTTATTTTTTCTTTTTTTTATGAAAAAAATTGTTTAAGTTGAATTGAAAAGAAAAATCGTTTTAAGATTTGTAAATGAAAAAAAAAACATTATTTAAGGGGACAGATGCCTGTAAACGGCCATATTTTCCCTGATTTTCATTAAAATTATTTCAAATGAAGAAGTCAATATATTTTTTTCAAAATTGGCATACAGTTTATGTATACATTACAATAATATAAATTTTGTTATTTTAATCATTTTAAAATGCGGATGTACACTCAATTCTTCTAGGAAGGTCGCAGCGGGGCTTCTCAATCGGCGGGCATTGTTGCATCGGCGTCAGTGACCTGAATACAAAAAACGTAAAACTTTTTTTATTTATCAATGTCATAATTTCTATATGAATTAAACAAAAATGGCAAAAAAAGTTTCGCGGAATAAAATGCTTAGAAAAAAAATAAAAAGTTATATCATAAAAAAGATGTATGCAAAATTTCAGGGACATCGGTCAATAACTTTTCGAGTTATCGTGTACGCCAATTCGAAAAATATATTTTTGAGAAAAACGCATCTAAAGTTTCAATACAAGAAAATTCAATGATTTTTGTGACTTACCGATTAATCAGCAATTTCAGGGCCATATAATTGTCCTTCTGAAGCCTCGTGGAACTCATTATGTTCAATTAGTTGCTGTTCACGTGCTTTACGAGCTTCTTTAGTGGCTAATGAGCTGAGCCGATTTCCTTGAATCACTCTCTTTTCATTCAGTTTTTCGGCGTAAGATTTAAATTGTCGGTCAATTCATTGCTTCTAAAATCGATGTATATTATTTGAATAATCCAGCAGCAATGTATGAGACCATTTCAATAATTTTTGACCCCGAATGTTTGTGTTTTGGAGCGAGACGCCAAACGGTTGAGTTGAAACTCTCATTTGCATTTTGCGTGTGACCACCCAAACATCTTTCGAGCAATTCATCTCGTGATAAATCTAAAAATATTAGCACTACCTGCTGCTGAATATCTGGATGTAGTGGTGCAGGGTGAATAAAATTTTCTCCAGAGAATTTAGCTCTTTGCCATTTGCACCAGCTGTCAGGACCAGGTGGACAGTACTCATGGCTTGGCTGGTCATACGTCGAGCACAAATGATAATAGGTGGCCATTACAGCTTTTTTCATATTCTAGACGCTGTCAACATTTCTATGAATAGCTAACCCGTAGTATACTGATAATTTGTTGAAGAGAGCCTGAGTGAGTTTGCCTCTTCCTCCAAGTTTTTTATATTTTGTGACTTTTCGAAGGCGGGAACCCATTTTCTTTTGCACCTGGCCAATGCACTCAATTTTCACTACCGGAAAATCGTCTCCATACGGATTTACATGGAGAATACCTTTAAATGTTATTGAATCTCCATCTCCTATATAATTACCCTATTTCAGGCAATACAATTCTTCTGATCTCAAAAACCTTTCTTTGATTGATTCGACTTTCATTCCACCCGTAGAGCCCTGGTGATTCTCTTGTCATTCTGGCTCGTGTTCTTCATATCATGCATTATACTCTTCAGTACCTTGTCTATTTTTCCAGATGTTACACCCTGAACAGAAGCTAGATTTCATCACTAGATCGATAACTTTACCACTGTAGTATCCAATGAGCGTTGTGACAGCGTATAAAGATTTAAAGCCACGTTTTTTCCATGAACCATCGCCTGATACTTTTAAATTTGTAGTTGACCTGCCATTTTTCACATTTTCTATTTTTTCTTCCTCCACAGCTTTCTTTCAATCTTGCAAAAATATGGATTGCGTAGCGATATGTAAAATTGTATTATATGCAGTTTCACTCAAGCCGTCGCACATGTCCATAAAATTACAAAATAAATTAATCCCCTCTCTAGCGACTCCTAAAAGACGCATGGCCAGTACTGGGTACTTTTCTCGCACTTGCACTCGACTGTTCAGCTTCATCATTTTCAGAACGTAGACTACCGTAAAATTTACGTTTATGCGGGCGTGATGCCCAAGTTGATGTATTTTTATCTCCTTTAGGATAAGAACTCATTTTTATATTTATATTTTGAAGTAGTTGTGTTGAATGCGCTCCAAAACTAAACTGAAGAAAACTAACAGCAACACCGGATCTGGCCGACACAAACAAACTCTCTAGCAACTGTAATGCTGTATATTTACTTGAAATTTGTCAATAAAAATATTTTAAAACATCTGCTCATACAAATTTTCAATAATGGACAGATAGAAAGGTGAAGAGATTCAAGAGAAAGGTAAAAAGTCGGCAACTTAACTATACCTCTCCCAGCGCTCGAACGCAGAGAATAGAGTCGTCACGGTTGACGATCTGTAATATAATATAAGAAATACTTAAATTTACGTTCTAAAAATTTTTGACATATTTTTAAAGGGTTTTATTAACATTTTAGGAAAAAAAAATTCGAAATTTTACAGGTATCTGTCCCCTTAAAAGAACAATTTAGGACACTCTACCAAAAAAAATTCAACACTGAATAAATCTCAAAATGTTTTTAAAAAGGAAAATTCAGTTTACTTCTTATTAAACTTAAGCCTACAAATAAGCCAATTTTTAGAGGAATTGACAATATCAAAAATTCTTAGATCACCTAGCTTGAAATCGCTCAGCGTTGGACAAGTAACACCGATATCTGAAAATTGCAAGCGAAAGCGTAGCAGATGAAG